>NC_090258.1:15702198-15719698 GCF_037325665.1 Littorina saxatilis
TGACGAGCCTGTTTGGCGCGGTAGCGGTTGCGCTGTGCTTCATAGTACGCTTTACTGTACCTCTCTTCGTTTTAACTTTCTAAGCATGTTTTTAATCCAAACATATCATATCTATATTTTTTTGGAATCAGGAACCGACAATGAATAAGATGAAATAGTTTTTAAAACGATTTCGGAAATTTAATTTTAATCATAATTTTTATATTTTTAATTTTCAGAGCTTGTTTTTATATGTTTCTGGAATCAGAACATGATGAACAATAAAAAAAAAATAATTTTAATTACAATTTTCAGATTTTTAATGACCAAAGTCATCAATTAATTTTTAAGCCACCAAGCTGAAATGCAATACCGAAGTCCGGCCTTCGTAGAAGATTGCTTTACAAAAATTTCAATCAATTTGATTGAAAAATGAAGGTGTGACAGTGCCGCCTCAACTTTTACAAAAAGCCGGATATGACGTCATCAAAAGTATTTATCGAAAAAAAGAAAACTATTTCCTGGGATATCATTCCCAGGAACTCTCATGTTAAATTTCATAAAGATCAGTCCAGTAGTTTGGTCTGAATCGCTCTACACACACACGCGCACAGACAGACAGACACACAGACACACAGACCAGACACACACACACACATACACCACGACCCTCGTCTCGATTCCCCCTCTATGTTAAAACATTTAGTCAAAACTTGACTAAATGTAACAAAAACCATAGCAATCGAAAAAAAAAGACGAAGAATAGGACCCATGTTACAACATCATCAAATAACAAAGGCATATGGCAGGAAAGGCCACATCTCAACATTTAAACTCGCCAGCCGGGCGAGTAACTTAAAGAAAGTCACGAGCCCGCCAGAAATTTCGCTGGCCCGGTATATTCCACACTGTTTATAACCCTTTGAAGCTAAATAGTTCAACCAGAAGTATTGCATTTGACCAGAAATTTCACTAGCCAGCCGGGCGAGTTGCCAGGCGGTTTCTACTCGCCCGGCGGAATGTTTACTCGCCTCTGGCAACCGGGCGGACGATTTGGCCATCCCTGTATGGTCCAGACAACAAAGATCCACCAGTGGTGCACGTAGCGATCTCGTACCTCTTGGTGAGAAAATGTAGGGGTATCTATACCTTCTAGCACAGATTCAAAGGTTGCCAACTATACCTAATACATGTACTAAGCATGACAGTTTTGGATGCACGCACGCACGTACACACGCCACGCACGCACGCACGCACGCACTCTCGCACGTACGTACGCACGCACGCACACACACACACACACACACACACACACACATACGCAAACAAACACACACACACGCTCACATACACACAAATCCCCCCCCCCCCCCCCCGCCGGCCCCCACTTAACAAAAATACTACAACAACAAAAACAGAAACAACAAGAACGCTGAAGCGTGATTAACCATTCAGTCAAACGAATGCACGCTAAAAATGTCTGTACAAAGTACGTTTCATCATAATTCGTCCAGTAATTTTTGAGAAATGCTGACAGACAGACAGTCACACACACAGACACACACACATACATCGGAAAACAAACCTAGCTCCCCGCTCTTGTTAAGACATTCAGTCATTACTTGACTGAATGTAAAAACATACAAACATTAAAAGGAAATAAGTCAAACGGCCCGACAGTTAATTCTGTCTTGTAAGTGGCATCGAAGAGCAAGTGCGTGCATTACAAAAAATGTCATTCCAAGGCCGTGAGAATCACGACATTTGGGCACGACAGCAAAGATCAATAGAAGGCCATTTTGTTCTTTTTTAATAGCAATTGTCCATTCACAATAGAACTTTTAAAAGAGCCGACGCGTTATTGTTTTTTTTCTTCAGTGAAAGGAAAATATGAGTGCAAGCGTGAGGCCGAAGCACATATTTATCAAAAGGTGACGCATCCATATTGTGTGTGTTAGTGTTAGTGTGTGTGTGTGTGTGTGTGTGTGTGTGTTTGTGTGTGTGTGTATATGTGTGTGTGTGTGTGTGTGTGTGTGTGTGTGTGTGTTTGTTTGAGAGTGTCCGTGTGTGTTTGTGTGTGTAAGTATGTGTGTGTGTGTGTCTTTGAGGGTGCGTGTGTTTGTGTGTGTGTGTGTGTGTGTGTGTGTGGGTGCGTGCTACGTGTGTATGTTTGTGTGTGTGCGTGTGTTAATGCGTGTGTCTGTGTGTGTGTGCGTGTGTTAATGCGTGTGTCTGTGTGTGTCTGTGTGTGTCTGTGTGTGTGTGTGTGCAGCGTTGTCGACAAAACAGTCACTCTTGTGATATGTGCATTGCGAAATGGGCATACAAATGACACACACAAAAGCATCTCATGTTATTTGTCACTATGGTTCCAGCTAAATGCTCTTGGCCACAAACGCAAAAACACAGAGACTCGGAGTAACATTTGTCAACCTCCAAAAGTACGTCCTTGTCCCAGCTTTGTTGAGGTCTCTCCTTGACATAAGAGGTGGAGACAGAGTCAGTAGGGGTCCAGACGGCAGGGGGAGAGAGAGAGAGAGAGAGAGAGAGAGAGAGAGAGAGAGAGAGAGAGAGAGAGAGAGAGAGAGAGAGAGAGAGAGGGTGAGAGAGAGAGAGAGCGAGAAGAGAGAGAGAGAGAGAGCGAGAGAGAGAGAGAGAGAGCGAGAGAGAGAGAGAGAGAGAGAGAGAGAGAGAGAGAGAGAGCGAGAGAGCGAGAAAGAGAGCGAGAGAGAGCGTAAGAGAGAGGGAGAGAGAGAGCGCGAGAGAGAGAGAGAGAGAGAGAGAGAGAGAGAAAGAAAGAGAGAGAGAGGATGGGAGAGAGAAAGAGAGAACGAAAAAGAGAGCGAGAGAGAGAGAGAGAAAGAGAGAGAGAAACAAAGAGAGAGAGAGAGAGAGAGAGAGAGAGAGAGAGAGAGAGAGAGAGAGAGAGAGAGAGAGAGAGAGAGAGAGAGAGAGAGAGAGAGAGAGAGAGAGAGAGAACTCAGAACTCAGAACTTTATTACATAAGGATAACGGTTTTAGGCTTAGCCTAATCTTCCAACCTGTCCTTGGAACATATACAGAGAATAATTGTAAACGAAAGCAAAGAATGCGCACATACACACACACACATCCACACCCACGTATACACACACACATGCACACATAACCTCACACACACACACAGACACACAGACACACACACACATGCACACACACATGCACACACACATGCACACACACACACACACACACACACATATATACACACACACATGCTGGCGCGCGCGAGCGTGCGCTCGCATATCTACACACAAGCACATGCTATCATTTCATACCTAAAAGGAACAGTATCTAATCAAAGTATTAAACTAGTAAAACATCAAAATAATGGTCGAGTATAAACATAAAAACAAAACACTTAAGAGCATTGCGTACATTATCCGAGTACACAATGGAAACTAGACATCAGGGGCAGTTTATAGTGTGCTCAAATGTGTGTGCAACTGCCTTTTAAAGGCCTTTAATGATGCGGATCGTTTGATTTCTATTGGCAAAGAATTCCACAGAGATGATCCTGAAAAAGCTAAGCTGGATTTATAAAGATCTATACGAGGAATTGGAGGAAGTAAATTTTGAGAGTGAGAGAGAGAGAGAGAGAGAGAGAGAGAGAGAGAGAGAGAGAGAGAGAGAGAGAGAGAGAGAGAGAGAGAGAGAGAGAGAGAGAGAGAGAGAGAGAGAGAGAGAGAGAGAGAGAGAGAGAGAGAAAGATAGAGAGAGGTCACCTTTCAAAACTAAACTCGCAATCCAATTACTCTGAATATTTAAAATAATTCCTTTCTCACCCTTTCCCAGCCACCCACCCTCTCCATCCCATCCCGTAATATCAGCATTCTAAAACACTCCACCCTCCTATCCGCCTTCCCTGCCCCATGCCTCTCTCTCCTTAATCCCGCTCTCCTCGCTCTCGTCAGAGGGTTGAATGGAACTCTTGTCTCCCATTCAGCACACCCTAGTCCCCAGCACGCCATGTTACAAAACCAACAAGCAGCCTGCCGGACAAAGACAACCCGTTGGCCAAATCGAGAAGCAGACGACAAGAAATTTCCGGCCTCTGTGCTTCGGAGTCGGGCAGCGCGTCTCGAACGATTCAAGAAAACACTCTCTCTGGTATTTTGTGCACTTGGAAACTTGTCCACCAGTGAAATCACGCGTACTTGTTTGTCGTACATGTCACGCGGTTTGAGACGAGGTTCCTGATTGGCTGTCGCAGTGGGGGATCGAGCTTCCGGCCAAAAGACTCGTTAGTGGGTCTTGAATTTGAAGCGATGGCTCTACGTTTTTATTCATGTTTGTTTGTATTGGTGGCTAAGTAAATGATAAATTCTTTAAAAGTCATCATTCGCACGTCTTTGGCTGACTTGATGTTTGCTGTACAACTGCCACTTTACGGAACACTTAATCGTGGAATATTGTGAGGTCATAACTGCCATCACTGTTACCCTTTCTCCGCTGCAGAGTCAACGAAAGGCTAGGAGTAGGGATGGAGAGATGGCAAAGAAGGGTGGTGGGGGGATGAGGAGGGGGGGGGGGGGTGGAAGGGGGGGGGGGGGTGGGTGGTTAGATCCATCGTTCAGGTGGTTAGTTTTGGAAGGTGGCCTTTCTCTCTCGTCTCTCTATGTGTGACACCCACCTCGCTCCACACTCTCTCACTCTCTATTTCTCACTCTTACATAAAGGAAACCAACAAAAAAGACAGAAAAAAACCAGGAGGTTTTTTGTACGGAATTAAGGGCTTTAACGCACCAATTGTTCTCTTTTCATTAATTCTTGCTCTGACATGGACTGTCCTATTTTTGCCTATTATAATCAATATCGTTATGTCCATATCAGTTTCCAC
The DNA here is from genome assembly GCF_037325665.1 of Littorina saxatilis. Classification (NCBI taxonomy): domain Eukaryota; kingdom Metazoa; phylum Mollusca; class Gastropoda; order Littorinimorpha; family Littorinidae; genus Littorina; species Littorina saxatilis. The sequence continues at coordinate 15,707,057 of NC_090258.1, forward strand.
GCTGGGGAACCATTCCTGATTTCGTTTTCTCCGTTTTCTTTTTTTTGTCAAAAAGAAACGTAATCTCGCAGGATGAATAAGACTCAAAATTGCATATTGACTCATATAACATTTTCCCATTTTAAATTTCCCAAAATTACTCGAGGTATCGGATTCACGATTGCGAGGGCACAAGGAAAACATAAACAAGTCGCGTAAGGCGAAAATACAACATTTAGTCAAGTAGCTGTCGAACTCACAGAATGAAACTGAACGCAACGCCATTTTTCAGCAAGACCGTATACTCGTAGCATCGTCAGTCCACCGCTCATGGCAAAGGCAGTGAAATTGACAAGAAGAGCGGGGTAGTAGTTGCGCTAAGAAGGATAGCACGCGTTTCTGTACCTCTCTTTGTTTTAACTTTCTGAGCGTGTTTTTAATCCAAACATATCATATCTATATGTTTTTGGAATCAGGAACCGACAAGGAATAAGATGAAAGTGTTTTTAAATTGATTTGGACAATTTAATTTTGATAATAATTTTTATATATTTAATTTTCAGAGCTTGTTTTTAATCCGAATATAACATATTTATATGTTTTTGGAATCACCAAATGATGGAGAATAAGATAAACGTAAATTTGGATCGTTTTATAAATTTTTATTTTTTTTTACAATTTTCAGATTTTTAATGACCAAAGTCATTAATTAATTTTTAAGCCACCAAGCTGAAATGCAATACCGAACCTCGGGCTTCGTCGAAGAGTACTTGACCAAAATTTCAACCAATTTGGTTGAAAAATGAGGGCGTGACAGTGCCGCCTCAACTTTCACGAAAAGCCGGATATGACGTCATCAAAGACATTTATCAAAAAAATGAAAAAAACATTCGGGGATTTCATACCCAGGAACTCTCATGTCAAATTTCATAAAGATCGGTCCAGTAGTTTAGTCTGAATCGCTCTACACACACACACACACACAGACACACGCACATACACCATACCCTCGTTTCGATTCCCTCTCGATGTTAAAATATTTAGTCAAAACTTGACTAAATATAAAAAAACGAAAAGTAACTCAAACCGGGAATAATTTGATCGCCGCCAGCTCCATAAGAAGTTTGCATTTGAGTTGATAGCTAACATTTTGCCGACTTTTTGTCGCCACGATGTCCGAAATGTTAGCCATGAAATAGGATCTGGGCAGGGGGTGGCAGTAGGGGGGAGGGGGGAGGGGGGGGGTATACGCGAAGTGACCCAGAAAAGATTGAGGTTAAAAGGAAAAGAGGGTTACGAGGAATGTGAAACGGGGGTGTGGGGGATGGGGGGTGGGGGGGGGGGGGGGTGGGGGGGGGGGGGGGAGGCTGAAGGGGTGCCAGATCTTGACTTGTAAAAAAGTTTCTTTTGGAGAAATCAAGAGGGAAAAAGAGCAAAGCGAAAAAGCTAATACTTAACTGGATTCTGCCGAAAGAGGGTTAGATAGATGTGTGTGTGTGTGTGTGTGTGTGTGTGTGTGTGTGTGTGTGTGTGTGTGAGTGTGTGTGTGTGTGTGTTTGTGTGTGTTTGTGTGAGAGAGAGAGGGATAGAGAGAGAGAGAGAGAGAGAGAGAGAGAGAGAGAGAGAGAGAGAGAGAGAGAGAGAGAGAGAGAGAGAGAGAGAGAGAGAGAACAAGAGAGAGAGAACAAGAACAATTCTTTATTTAACGAGGGTAATAGAGTAAGCAGTGATCTGCTTTTTTACATCTGGCCCTCGCCCTAAAGAGGGACTAGTCTAAAATTGCTAAAGAATAAACAAGTGAAGAAAACTACTGCTACATGATTATAATAAAATGAAAGTAAGAACATATCATCAATTTACATACAATACATTGCTTAAATGAAAAATGTAAGTTCATTTGACATAAGTTAAGAATTATAGAGTAGATTGCACTGACGTAACAAAGCTGTAAATGCCATGCCCATTGACATACACTGCATTCGAAAAAATCAGTGTATATAAAAATAATACTACATTGTTAAAAAGCACCGGTTGTTGGTTTTAACAACCATTCTAGTGACAACATATGTTTATTTAGACTTCATGAGATAAGACGTATATCTGGTCTTAAACACGTGTGTGCTGCTAGTTTGCTGTAGGATTGTCAGAAGAGTGTTCCAGAGACTGCTACCTGAATAGACTAAACTAGATTTGAATAGGTCAATCCTAGGCAGAGGCATGTTCAGTCTCATCAACTGGCGTAAAGTTTTTAACGTGAATTTGGAAAATATGGTTTGAGGTACACATCCATGAATAATTTTATGCATGAGGGTACCTTTATTATAACTTCGCCTTGCCTTCAGAGTAAGAATGCCTAAGTTCATGTAGTCTAACTCAGATAGGGTTGTTTTCTTTAATAAGACTACTTTAAGCGCTCGTTTATGTAATCTAATTAGTGGTTTGAATAAATTTTCACTTGCCGAGTCCCACAAGGTAGACGCGTAGTCAATAACAGACTGAATATGAGCATTAAAGAATAATTTCCTGGCTTCCAAAGTCAGAAAGTGTTTGATTCTAGATAATAGGTAAACCTTCTTGGACACTTGTTTAGACAGTTGTTCGATGTGGTGTGACCAAGACAGGTTGTTATCAATGGTCACTCCCAAAACTTTATGATGGTCGACTTTTTCAAGAAGTTTATCATAACCGTTAGATCGTGAAATATTGAGGTTATGTTCTGGCGTTTTTGCCTAGTTGTTATTATCATGCTTTTTGGTTTTTTTGGGTTAAGGGACATGTGATTTAGCTCAGTCCATTCACTCAACTGGTTTAAACTTTCTTGCAGTGTTTCTGATAAACGACTTAAATTGGTGTTACAAGAATGTATGGTTGTGTCATCTGCAAAACGTTCACATAAATTCTCAATGTGAAGGGGAAGGTCATTTATGGAGAGAGAGAGAGAGAGAGAGAGAGAGAGAGAGAGAGAGAGAAAGAGAGAGAGAGAGAGAGAGAGAGAGAGAGAGAGAGAGAGAGAGAGAGAGAGAGAGAAAGATAGAGAGAGAGAGTACAGAGACAGAGAGAGACAGAGAGAGAGAGAGAGTCCTGAGTCGTTTACCAAGATCGTGACACGCACACATCAATGATGACGAAATGATCGGGAGAGAAACTCCTCACGACGTTGCAATGACACGTCCTGATTAAACATCACAGTGTAATCACTTTCTTTTGTGTTGACCACCGTACAACCCACTCCCTTTCCAACCCAACAGCTGCGCCGGACAGAGCAATTAAAGAGCTTCAGTACCTCGCGTCAACAGAGGCAGTCAACACCAATGGCGTTTCAGATTGGGATCAGCATTGAAGACCCAGCTCCCACGAGGATTTGTACTAGAACAGGGCTAATCTTGTCGTGCCTGAAGAAGACCCAAGAGGTTGAAACGTCGCCGTTATTTGTTCCGTGTTCGTCATTTTAACGTGAGTACGGTGCTTTTTGGTCTCTTTGTTGTTCGCTCTCACGTGCAGTCGCCATTGTTTATTTGCTAGAACAGTGCTAGAAAACTATTGCTGTGAACAAAGAAGACCCTTCCAATGTGCATTTAGGCTAGAACAGTGTTAGAAAAGTCTTGCCGTGAACAAAGACGACCCCTCCCTTGTGCATTTAGGCCAGAACAGTGTTAGAAAAGTCTTGCCGTGAACAAAGACGACCCCTCCCTTGTGCATTTAGGCCAGAACAGTGTAGAAAACTCTTGTCGTGAACAAAGACGACCCCTCCCTTGTGCATTTAGGCTAGAACAGTGTAGAAAACTCTTGTCGTGAACAAAGACGACCCCTTCCAATGTGCATTTAGGCTAGAACAGTGTTAGAAAAGTCTTGTCGTGAACAAAGACGACCCCTCCCTTGTGCATTTAGGCCAGAACAGTGTAGAAAACTCTTGTCGTGAACAAAGAAGACCCCTCCCTTGTGCATTTAGGCCAGAACAGTGTTAGAGAACTCTCATCGTCAAAATAGAAGACCCCTCCCTTGTGCATTTGGCCAAGAACAGTTTTAGAAAACGCTTGTCGTGAACAAAGAAGATCCCTTCCTTGTGCATGTAGGCTGGACAGTGTTAGAACAATCCTATCACCAGAAGACTAGGGCTGAGATGCACGAAGCGAAAGTAGGTGCCACCCAAACGGGTGATAACAAACCGCGGGGTCTGATTCGTTGAAATCCAACACCGTGGCTGACTCCCACCCGGCTGGTAACTTTTAATGTCTCCCTTTTCCGGGGCATGGTCACAGTACCAGACCAAAAATAGAAAAAAACATCAAGATGCTGCAATTTATGTGTCACAGTTTGGGATCATGGTCGCAGTTCCAACAATATCGTTAACTAGCTATACCCGGTTTTTTTCGTAAACATCGTTAGTGATTTCTTGAAACCGTCCTTGACAAATGATTTTCCCTTGTGTATGTCAGAATATACGCATTGTGAATTTTGTTACACACACACACACACACACACACACACACACACACACACACACACACACACACACACACACACACACACACACACACACAGAGAGAGAAACACACACACACACACACACAGAGAAACACACACACACACACACACACACGCGCGCGTACAAATTGCCTAGACGAATATGTCAGATGACATCCTTGCCACTCAAAAACTTCATAGCATGTTACACAATAACATGTCAACTTGACCACACTGACCGCTCCTATTATATATTATATATTTTATATGCAAGTCAGAGCCCTCCCCCGGTGCACCTCGTGTTGACAATGTCAGGACGTTTTTGCTGTGATTAATAATCAATTAGTGTCCCCGACCTTGCACGTAGCAACGTAGATATGACAGGTAAATGTCAGAATACTCCCAAAGAAGGGTTCCTCTTCGCAGTATTGGGTAAAAGACGCCTTCATTCGCGTCTATTCACGACTTGCAGTATTAGTAGGGATTGGGTCAAATGTATCATTATGTCATGTTTTTAAACAAAGGGACGTCATTCACGACTTGCAGTAGGGTTTGGGACTTAGCGCATGGTGGCCGCCATTATTAGTCTCGGCTCTCCCATTTGTTGGCGGAACTCACACGTCCGGTTCTTTTAGACAAGGAGGAGGAGGAGAAGGAGGAGGATTAGGAGGAGGAGGAGAACAACGACGACGACGACGACGGCGGCGAGAAAAAAGTAACAGAGGTAGACCAATAAGTTGCACCACATTAAAGAGCAACCAGCACTAACATCTACAAGACAAGCAAGACCATTCCAAAGTCTAGACCATTTTGACAGAAATGTGGCCGTGTATGTATGTGCCCGCAACACGGCTGAAATGGGATGGGACGAGGGGAAAGAGCAGAACCAGATCAGTCCTGCAGTATTAGGGCGCGTATCGGCACAGGTCGGGAAAAAAGCCAAGGGTGGAAGAATGGCCGAAAGAAGTAGAAGAAGGAGAAGGAGTTACCATTAACAACATGAACAACAGCAGAAGAAGAAGAAGAAGAAGAAGAAGAAGAAGAAGAAGAACAAGAAGAAGAAGAAGAAGAAGAAGAAGAAGAAGATGATGGGGAGAAGAAGAAGGATAATGGTGATGATGATGATGATGATGATGATGATGATGATGAGGATGATGATGATGATGATGATGATGATGATGATGCTGCTGATGCAAGGAGTGTATGGATGTATGAGTGTTTCCACACCAGGACAAATACCAATGGCTTGTATGCTATTTGGCGGATTACATTCTGGTTCTTGTTTTTGTTCTTGATGATGACGACGACGACGACGGTGATGATTGTGATGGCGACGATGATGATGACGACGACGACGATGATGATGATAACAATGATAATAGAACAGTTACAACTGCAGCATCACCAGTAAGAGAAGGAGAAGGAGTAGGGGGGAGCAGCTAGGGAAGGGGGGAGGGGGGAGACACGGGAGAGAGAGTTAACACAAGAAGACGAAGAAGAAGACGCAGCAGCACCAGACTTAACCATTAAGTAGCACCAACATCAACCAGCAACAATTTCTCCCGACAAGGACGGTCTAGACCAAGGTGACAGCAATGTGTGTGTGAGTGTGAATGTGTATGTGCCAGCAAAAGACCAGAGATGGGATGGGCTGGGGACCAGGAAAGACGCATTTTCAGTCTCCCGGCGTCGGGCAAGTCCCGGTACAGGTCAGGGAAAAGTTGCCCGGGCGGGGTATGGGGGTCATTCCCAGACCTCTGACGGCCTCATCTGAAATCCCCATCTATTGATCGACCAATGGGTTAGTTCGAGGCGGATGGAAATTACTCAGACATGGAGGGAAAAGGGTGAAGGAAGGGGAAGAGGTAGGGGGGGGGGGGAGGTTTGAGAGGAAGGGGTGGGTAAGAGTCCACTCCTGGGAAAGGAAAATTGAAAGTAAGGGGTAGGGTAAAAGGGAGGGCGTGTGTGTGTGTGTGTGTGTGTGTGTGTGTGTGTGTGTGTTTGTATGTGTTTGTGATTGTGTGTGTGATTGTGTGTGTGTGTGTGTGTGTGTGTGTGTGTGTGTGTGTGTAGTGTATGTGTTCGGGGGGGGGGGGGGGGGGGTGTTGGTGGGAGGGGTTTCGAGAGAAAGGAAGGGAACTGGAAGGGTGATGGGTTGGCTGGAGGGCGATCCGTCAGCCTTGTCTGCTCCTCATCCTAGCCCCGTGGTGGAGTTACCACAGGTAAAATCTGAAAACGGAAGAACTGGGTTGCAGGTTCGAAACCCGCTGGGAGCTGGAAGAACTAGAGCGTCAACCTGCAACAAAATGTAGGTGGGAGAAGAGAAAGAAGGGGAAGTATGGGGGAGAAGTTGTTGCCCACCAGAGAGTTTCATAGTGTGCCCGTGGTGGAGCCATCAGGGGCAACATCTAACACGGGAAGACCGGGGTAACAGGTTGGAATCCCGCTTGGAGTTGGATGAACTATAAGGTCAACCTTGAACAAAATGCAGGTCATAGAAGAAAAAAGAGGTGACGGAGAAGAAAGAATCAAACGAGGAGAACGAGAAGCTGCATAGACCTGTGGAGGCTCTACATAACATCACCAGCTTCATATCCACAGCTGGACTCCAAGTGTAAAGGCGATCGACAGGAAGAAGAAGAAGTAGGAGAACGTTTTTTGGTCGTACATGAAAAGGGAAAACCGGGGTAGCGTGACGACAACAGGGTCAAGTCTGAATGCCGAAGACTATAAGGCAGCCGGTCCCGCTGGGACTTGGACGTGCCTTTGCGTTAACCTTGATGGATGCAGGCCAGATGGCACGAATTACGGGGAGCATGAGGAGAAGAGTGAGAAGATAGAGGAAAGACGAAGAAAGGGTGACGATTTTGCTAATAATGAGACTGATGATGATGATGATGATGATGATGATGATGATGATGATGATGACGATGATGAGGATGACAATGACGATGATAACGATGATGATGATGATGATGATGATGATAATTATGATGATGATCATCATTATAACAATATAATTTGTGTTGTATTTGTTAACATTCCTTCAACCAATATGGCTATATGCGGATACAAGTTGAGGAGGGGAGAGAGAGAGGGGGGGGGGGGGGGGGGGAAGAGAAGCGGTACATCACAAAGGGAATAACCCTCGAAAGAAGAGCCAGAGAAAATTATGATCCTTTATAAATCGCGCGTGATGAAAATGAATAAGTAAATAAATGCTGGAAGAAGATAAAAAAAAAAAAGTCGAAGCAAATGACACAAAAAAGGTAGCGGTAAAAAGTAAGACATTTCTAACATTTGCCAAAATTATGCTTGCTTGCAGCAAAGATCACACACACGGTCCTTGCTCGCAATAACGGACGAGGAAAAACCAGAAAGATAAATTTCCACAAAAAGAAACAGAAAAAGACCCACAAAATACCTTGCACTTTCGACAAAGCATGCTTGCAGACAAGAAGGGGAACAACATAGATAGAATACATTTCTAGAAAAACAAGAAAATCAAGAAATAAAACTGATTTAAAAAAAGACAGACGAAATGTTGCAATATTTTCACGAAGTAAAATGAAAAAGGACAACAAAATGCCCTAACATTTTCAGAAAAAAACCCTAACAACGGACAAAATACCCCAACATTTTACAAGGCATGTTTGCACAGAAAAAGAAAACCGCCATGCCAGCACATCCCAACGCGAGGGATGACGTTTCCTCCAATGGGCCATGCTCCTAGGCAGGCAATTGTCGTCTGCAACGCAATCTCAGAGGTGCCGATAAAATGGAACAATTTCTTTGGGTGTCCCAAGAAAAGACGAACGGTTCTTGACAGGCCCGGTGTAGAACTGAGGATTAAAAGTTGCTAGGGGGAAGAGGGTGGGGGGCGGGTTGGGGGGGGGGGGGGGGTAAGAGTGGGATGGGGTTGAGAGAGTGAAGGGCAGATATGGGCGGCGGAATATTGGAGATATGTGCAGGGGGTGGGGGTGCGTTGGGGTTTGGTGTTGTTTGAGCACTGGGAATATGGGTGGGTGGGGGGGGGGGGGGGCGGGAGGGCAGGGGTTTGGGGTAGAGAGGGGGGGGGGGGGGGTAGGTAAAAGGGGAGTCTGCAAGAAGTTGTTAATCCCTAGCTCTTGTCTGGCCCCTGAATATCGAACGTATCCGACTTTTGGCACCAGATCTACCACTTCCATCCTTACGCAAAAAAAAAAAAAAAAAAAAAAAAAATAAGACAACGAAAGGCTATAACGTAGACGGTGCCTTTTTGTGGTAGATGTCCCAGCCAAGGGAAACAACTTGTATGGTCCCGAAATGTCGTCGGCTAAGTCGGACAATGTGCCAGTCAAAAAATGGAGCTGGTAAGTCGGTTTGATTGGTGTGACCAAAGTGGGCAGGGTTAGAAAAAGAGTGTTAATAAGTTGTCAGATTTACTTTAGAGCGTGGGTGTTATGGTAGAGAGCTAGGTATCAAAGTGTTTGGACTTAGTCAGCACTGTCTGGTGTGTGTGTGTGTGTGTGTGTGTGTGTGTGTGTGGTGTTTGTGTGTGTGTGTGTGTTTGTGTGTGTGTGTGTGTGTGTGTGTGAGTGTGTGACAGAGAGAGAGAGAGAGAGAGAGAGAGAGAGAGAGAGAGAGAGAGAGAGAGAGAAAGAGAGAGAGATAGAGAGTGAGAGAGACAGAGAGAGACAGACAGACACAGAGAGAGACAGACAGACAGACAGAAAGAGAGAATGTATATCTGTCCGTGTGTCTGTCTGTCCGTATGTGTTTGACTGCATCTGTATTTTCGTAGACACCATCAAAAATGACCAAGGGACACAAAGGGGGTTCGGGGGATGGTGGGAATAGAAGGGGGGCAAGGGGAGGCAACTCAGTGGAGGGCGGGAGGTGGTGGAGTGGAATGTTTAGGGTATACGATAGGACGTGTGAAATAACCAAACACGTTGTCAGCCTTCATTGGACCAGATCATTGATCTGCCTACCCCTGAAATGTACCATGTGTAGTTTTGGGTGTGAAAATAAGGCAAATGTGTAGTTTGGCAGGTGAATGTGTAGTATTTCAATTTGATCAACCCAAACCGCAAAACAGAACAGTTACTTATACCGTACTAAAACAAACACTCAACACTCCAAACAAAACTATTACAATGTGAACAATACTCCTCATACAAATACAAACAAAGCCCCCACAAAAATACCCATGCATTTGTTAAAAAAAAGCTATGTTGAGGGGTATGCAGTTCATATACAGTGGGACCCCCTATTCAAGACCTGTGGCAATCTGAGAACATCAAGTCACAAAAAGTAGGGACTGGGAGTATGTGTATCAACATGAAGGCAAATTTGCATATAAACAGAACAGGTTTGCGTCGGCAATAATAATAATATAGCAGGTCATTGCCTCTGCTCTGGTTACCGATCTCTCAAAAGTGAGCTTGTCTTGATCTTCTTTCCCTGGCACGGGTTTCTTCACAAAACAGTCCAATTTTTCCTCTGCTTTGGTCGGGATTTCTCGAATTCCTCATGAGAAGTGCTTTTCTTGTGGCGGTTACAGTCGTAAACTGTAAAGCCCACTGTGCTTCTCTGAAAAAGCCGTGTTGCACACAGTGCAGTGGGCAAAATGCTTCACTTTTCTCCACGAAACTAGGCATGGATGCTCCTCATAGTACTTTGGCAGAAAAGCCTTGCTGGGAGTTTGACCAAGCTTCTTTTTTTTGCTCCGTGGCGGTTGATCGCCAAAGTCTTCTGAATCCGTGTTCGTCGCTGAAGCCATTTTTTTCCCTCCAGAAAGAATGAGCTACGAAGTGACCGCGTTCAGAAAAGTATGTGCTGAAACGCCCGCGATAGTTGTAATAACAGCAGCAAGACCAACTGACTACGCTACTCTCGCGGGCGCCGGGCATGTTTTGCACGCAGTACACAACCGGTTAGTACAAATTATGGATCGGAACTCGCTCGCGTTTTTGCGTATTCAAAATGTCAAAATGTGTAGTCGAAACGAAACGTTTGCGTAGTATAAGACAAGCATGCGTAGTTGCGTAGTTTGGGGACCAAAATCGTAGTTTACTACGCTCAATGTGTAGTGTAAACAGGTTTGGATCAACGTCTGTTTGCGCCAGGTGTAAAATATTCATAAAGAACAAAAACTCCGTACTGGGGTGACCCTCTTCGCAAAAACTAAATAATGAATTAAGAGAAGTAATTGAACTGCACTGGCCAAGCACGCTGTAAGTATAGGGTGTGAGAACAGAAGATAGAACTGCAGCAAACTAAAAACACTCCAGCGTGGATACTTTTGCAAAGTCATAAGACTGAAGTTTTGAATCTCCCAGGGGTGTGTGGGTATTCTCGGAAACTCACGTCACCTGGCGAGAAGAGTGCGAGACGTGGAGGGTTAGGTAAATCAAGATTGTCAGGGAAAAGCGTAGAGTAACAGCGGAAGCGTTGATCGGACGGTTTTAATCACAAAATTAAATGCAGTTTGAAAAGGGTGCAACAATTTGTGTTTGTCTCCAGACACAGATAAAAAAAGTGCAACTATTCGTTTCTGAAAAAAAGGCCTGAGGGAATGCTAAAGAAATAAAATTGAAGAAGAAAAAAAACCGGGTGAATTAAGAGGAAAGGGTACGCTTGGGTTTCTAGACAGAATAAAAATCGAACGTAAAATAAAGACAGAAAGCCAACTAGTTTAGTCGTAAATAACGTTGGGCAAAGCTGTACACAAATAGGTCTAGATTTAGACAGATGGCCAATTGTTTGGCTGTAAATTAGGGTGCGGCATACAGAGAGAGAGAGAGAGAGAGAGAGAGAGAGAGAGAGAGAGAGAGAGAGAGAGAGAGAGAGAAATAGAGAGAGAGATGGTGTGAGAGAGAGAAAGAGAGAGAAAGAGAGAGAAAGAGAGAAAGAGAGAAAGAGAGAGAGACAGAGAAAGAGAGTGAGTGAGTGAGAGAGAGAGAGAGGGTGAGAGAGGAGAGAGAGACAGATAGAGAGATAGAGAGAGAGCGAGCGAGCGAGAGAGAGACAGAGAAGATAGAGAGAGAGCGAGAGAGAGAGTGAGAGAGCGAGAGAGAGAGAGTGAGAGAGAGAGAGAGAGAGAGAGAGAGAGAGAGAGAGAGAGAGAGAGAGAGAGAGAGAGAGAGAGAGAGAGATCTCTTACAAGAAAAATAAACAAACAAAAAACTTGTTAAAAAAGGCAGCCGACATCTACAAATGAAAGTCGGGCGCGGCAGACAAATCTCCCAAAAAATCGAACTGCACACAAACAATAAAAAGAACGAAAAAAAAAAGAAGCAGAAGACGAAGTAGAAGAAGAAGAAGAAGAAGAAGAAGAAGAAGAAGAAGAAGAAGAAATATAGAAAAAAGAACAAACTCAAGGAGAAGTAGTCTCGAAATAAAATTGACGGAGGAAAATTCGATGAAATCAGCAGACGCAAAAAGGAGGAAAGGGCGGTTTGCATATAGATAAGGCCACGCTCAAACACAGACACCGACTCGCAAAAAAGAACACTGAAAAAAAAAACACACACAGGGTGACAGACAGATCGAGACACGAAGTATGCTGTTGTTGTTGTTGTTGTTGTTGTTGTTGTTGAAGAAGAAGAAAGGGGCGCAGTATTAAACTGGATATGGAATAAATAAACAAAATGGAATGGACTAAAATTATTATACGTATTAAAATAAAGGTAACATCGAGTGGTATTCTCCGTTTAAACAATAACAATAACAATAACAAGTATTTACTGTCCATTGAAATGAATGCATTGAAATAGAAATTGGTCTTCGACACGTCTAAAAAGAATAATAATAAAAATCAAATCAACAGTTATGAACTAATCCGTAATAGGAACAAAAAGTTCACTAACTAAAGGGTCGAGTGCCATCTGGTGAACTTTGCATATCAATACTGAAATCCTATGTCTTATGAAGACAAGATAGGTCACTCTGACCTACAGATAAGAGGAATAACACCATGAAGCTACGGTTGCAAGAACGAAGGCTCCCTTGGGAGTCTGTACACACTTGTTCAGACGGTCTTGCATGCTTTATAACGAATTGTCTGTTGCAGAAATGCTTGATGCACAGACACGCATAGAGAGAGAGAAAGAGAGAGAGAGAGAGAGAGAGAGAGAGAGAGAGAGAGAGAGAGAGAGAGAGAGAGAGAGAGAGAGAGAGAGAGAGAGAGAGAGAGAGAGAGAGAGAGAGAGAGAG
>NC_090258.1:15724698-15730479 GCF_037325665.1 Littorina saxatilis
ACGTCTTATCCTTTTATGGCGGCTCAGCGCCCCGGATGAACCCCTGATACCACCTCCGGAACAAAAGAGCGCTGTTTCAGGGGAATTAACTACGGCAAAGGGGAGCTAAGCACGGCTACATCAGTCAAAGGGTGAGAGGAAGGAATTAGATTTGGGACAAACTCGGAACGATGGCGCAGACACCGAAGCATCCATGCTTCCTCCATTTTGCTTGACATTACCAAGGCTAAAAACAAAACAAGTCTCTTATACGGAGGCCGGCCACTACTTAGTGTCTTTCTGGTTGACTGGGCGCGCTAGCTACTCCATTATCTCCTTGTAGATTCGAATCTGTCGCTTTTGCAGATTCTCTCTGCATATATTCAAGTTGAGCCTTTCGCCTTTCGCCCAAATATGCAGACGAGTGCACTTTATTTTTGCCTGAGGCGTATCTTAGCTGGCTTTGCCATGATACGTGTGGATCATCAAACACAAATTTACTGAGATTCTTCAGGTAGGTACATTTGAACGAACATGGGATTAATTTATAGAAACGGGAGTACTCCCAGTACTCTCAAAAAGACGATTGTCAATTTTAACAACAGCGAAAACACATTATGAGCCAGTGTTTCTTTACCAATCTTTCGTCAGCTGACTTTTTCAGGGTGATTGGAAAATGAATGTCAAATATGACCCCATGTGATTGGAAAATGAATGTCAAATATGACCCCATGTATTGTACAGTACATGGATTAAGGGTACCCTTCTATTTGAACGTATACCAACATTCACAGACCAGTGGAATTATTTTCCTGCATTAAAAGAGAGAGAGAGAGAGAGAGAGAGAGAGAGAGAGAGAGAGAGAGAGAGAGAGAGAGAGAGAGAGAGAGAGAGAGAGAGAGAGAGAGAGAGAGAGAACTCAGAACTCAGAACTTTATTACATAAGGATAAAGGTTTTAGGCTTAGCCTAATCTTCCAACCTGTCCTTGGAACATATACAGAGAATAAATTGTAAACAAAAGCAAAGACTGCGCACATACCTCATCAAAGTATTAAACTAATAAAACATCAAAATAATGGTCGAGTATAAACATAAAAAATATTGGACTCATTAAGTCATATAAAACAAAACCAGACACAACAAGAAATTCCTCTGATAGGAAAAACACCCCCGTCAAGGGAAATAACCTTCTCAGTTGGTGGCAGTGAGAATGGTTATTTCCCTTTGACCAACGGGGGTGTCCGTCTATAAGTCGTTGTATAATTTTAATCCACCAATAACTCCCTAACCGTGTGTTTGACTGGTCCCAATTTTTGTAAGGACCGTCTCAGGAATGTATAGAACCTGTTCACCAAGTTTGGTGACGATCGGTCCGTTCATTCTTGAGATCTACTTGCGAACACAAACACCGCCACAAACACACAAACACATCGAGTGAAACCTATACACACCCCTATACCGGGGGTGTAAACATGGCCAGAGAGAGCTAGAGAGAGAGAGAGAGAGAGAGAGAGAGAGAGAGAGAGAGAGAGAGAGAGAGAGAGACAGAGAGAGACAGAGAGTGAGAGGGAGAAAGAAAGAAAGAGAGAGAGAGAGAGAGAGAGAGAGAAAGAGAGAGAGAGAGAGAGAGAGAGAGAGAGAGAGAGAGAGAGAGAGAGAGAGAGAGAGAGAGAGAGAGAGATCTACGTTTTTTCACTGTCCTGTAGTGAAAAACAAAACACGTTCACCCGCCTGTTACATGTTACAAGAGAATGGGCAAGTGAAATGACGGATACCACAAATAGTCCGGTCATCCTACGCGATAAAGTAGCTTGACCTCATACAAATTCTAAGAGTTTCAATTTTTGTTACAGTGGGTAGTACTATGTTACATCTTTACTTTGTGAAGTTTCGAGGACAGTGGCTTTTTAAACAAAAGAATAACACAAGAAAACGTGTTATGCAATCTTCAGCTCAAGTTATACATATTTTACTGAGTGGTATTTTTGTCTTTCCTTTTCTGTAAGTGTCACGCTTTCATTTTTTAAACAGGAATAGTTGTAATTTATATCAAAAGTCCCTTACCTTACACGATAAATATTAAATGTTCTGTCCGTCCGTGCGTTCGTCAGTCCGTCCGGATCGGAATGTTCGTATACATTTTTTTTAAAATTCACGGCAGAGTCACTGATCAGCATCGCCGGTTAAGGCAATGAAGACATTGTCACACAAAGGTTTTATTCACAAACACAGTGTAGTTCACAAACAGCCCTGAATGTATTCTTTGTGTCGAATACAACTGGTAATGCTAAACCACTTATCCTCCAGTCACTGAAGAAAATGGTGTTCTCTCAAATGAGCACAAAACATGTCAAGTTGAAATGCATGGTAATTACACTATTTTTCATCTTGAGTAAATCTGATTTAAATCCTTAGCGAACTCTTGCCTCTGGTTATCGATTACCTGAGCAGAGTATAGTTAACAGTCTCTTGCTACTGATTTTTGTTTCATGAAATCAAACTACTGAATTGTCCGTGTCTTTTTTTCTGGCAATGTTCATTTAAACAGGTTAAAACAGGTGAAGCGCGCATTTACTGTCCATCTCTCTCACTATCCTCTTCTTCGTTGTCCTCATCACCAAGTGGGTCCATGGGAGTGGTTGAGTTTGAGCAGCAAAGGCCATGACACTGCCCACAGGTGCACTCCAAACCATGTTTCCTGCAGTTGCATCTTCGGCTGTCACAGTCGGTTTTACAATTGCATTTGATGATATGCAGCAATCTGTGAGGTGCAGGTGGAAGATCTGTTGTCTGTGGGACGTAGTGGTCCTTCTGTAGTTTCCATCCCCATTCCTGTGGGTCAAGGTCTTCTCTCCCCATCCACTGCTGCACCTGCAGGTACACCCGCAAACTGTGGTAGTGGGTACTATCGGCAGTGGGTGGAAGGGTATGAACTTGAATAAAGGAAGTTCCAGTTGCCACTTTAGAACAAAACAGGCGGTATCTGAAGTCGTTCAGCTTTTCTCCTGCCTTTCCGTTGTACATGCTGACCATAACTTCTTCTCCAGCTTTGAAAACAGCTTTTCTTGTAGATGACTGGTGAAACACATCTCCTTTCTGACAGAACTCGGCGCCTTTCAAGACGTGACCCTCTTCATGACAGCAGACTTCCCAATTCCGAAAGGGCGTGAAGTTGTGTCACAGCATGAACAAAGAGTAAACGCTCACAGGCATTCCCGAGGGCGTGCTTTGCCTGGAGGACGTTCCATACCCTCGCTTTCTTTGACGTACTTCTCTGTTCTGGCTGGAAGAAGATGTCAAAGGCTGAACTGTCAGCATGGTGGATCAAGAGGACAAGCAGATCTGTGTCGTCTCCAACGACGACAGTCACTGTTTTCTGTGCACATTTCACGGCTGTGGTTGCAATGAGGACATCTGCATCAGCCTTGGCATGCAATGTTCTGATGGAATGTGCCTCCAGAGCGTCGCTGAGAAGTGAATGAATCGTTGCTTGTTCTTGGGGTTGACATGAAACAGGTCTTTCCGAACATGGTGTATCATGTCCACACAAAAACGTATTTCGGCGCACATTTTTCCCGCTGATCTTCGCAAGTGCATGGTATCCTTTGTAGAGGGTCTTGAATCGTAGCCATCAAAAACAGCAATGGGTTTGGAGAATGTGGACAGGTATCGGACGTATGTGTCAATGATTGCTCCATACGTCGACCCCCGTACCCAAGGTATTCTCTGAAGCAGGGCACCTCCCTCGATGACGATCTGGACTCTGTCGTGCGAGCATCCGCTATTGCCGTCTTTCACGAGTTTCCAGATATCGTCCGCCAGTGTAGATTTGTTGGCTAGTCGCAGCAACTCGGGTGACTCAAACAGGGCAGAAGGGTGTGCAGCAAGCTCATATTGAAAAATCTCACATTTATCCTCAAACATGTTACCAGCAGCTGTGACCAGTCGTTGGAAAAGAAGCTGCGGATCAACCTGGTCATGACCTTGAAGAGGAGAACGTGAAGTTTGAGCATTCAGCGGCACTGCCTGGGCTTTTCGTTTGAAGCTGAAGTTGCTGACATCCTGGCCTTCCATTGGCCAAAGTATTTGAATACCAACGTAAACTTGCTTTGCTTTGTTCTTCTTGACTTGGATAGAAGGCCTTCGAAGCTGTTGTTGATCTGACGTCGTTTCTGATTAGGGCTGCAGCTGCTTTAACAAGACGCAGTTTTTCAGCATTTGTGTCTTCTTCCTCTGGCGTTTCAAAGAATGACATCAAAATAGACTGTGCTGTGGTCCTAAACGTAACGACATTTGGTTTTCCATTGATCTCTGTAAAAATGATGCTGTCTCCAAAATGCTCCGAAAGTTTCTGTTTGATGTATATGTTTCCCCACCACTGAATTCCGCCATGTTGTCTTTCAAGTTACTGACTGTCAATTGTTCATCGTTATTTTCAGCGACATAGTCAATGACTTTTTCAAAAGCATCAGCCTGGCAGGTTTGGTCTGCAGGCCGGCCCACACACGTTTTTTTGAAGGCTTGTGCTGGCCCAGTTGTTGTTGCCGTCTGAAAGCGTTGAGGGACATTTCCTCCATTGCCGCGATTGCGAAAATTTGAGTCGCATACTTTGTGGTATACTGCATCAGCAGCATGCAGATCCGAAATTGCGAATTCGAGCCTGCTTTTGACAGTGTGTGCCCACTCGTCCTGGCGGTCTTCACAGGCTGTGGCATTGCTGTTCTGAAAATCTATGGTACGGACACAATAGCTTTTCAGGCGATTGTCTCCTGTAAGTAAATTCAGGCTTGGAACAGAACAAACAAGATGTCAAAAAGTCGAACTGCTCTGCAGTAGAGCGCAAGCGACGTGCATTTGTGTCGTCGTCGTGTTCACGTTTCCTTTTTAAAACGCAGATCAGGCTGAATGGCATGTGGGTTTGTAAATTCACCTCTGCATTTGCCATGAATGTTTTGTCCTTCTTTCACTTCTATGTCAACGCCGCGTTTTTCACTGGCTCTTTTAATACCTCCAAGGCCTTTTTTGGTCAAAGTGTTCACGTCCTGGGTGAGAAGGCCATAGCAAAACGGGCAGTGGTCCGAGTCCATGTCAGTATAGTCTTGAAAAGAAAAAAAGAATTTTGGTCATTATCGCCTACCATAATTTGTTGAGTAAAATCTTAATTACAGCTGTAGCTTCCCCCCCACAAAATCCCGATCTTGTCATTTCGACACGTTTGGTACTTACGTGCATTTTGCTATACTTAGGAACATCATGTGCACGTTAGACGAATCAAACTAATAAATAAAAAATAAAATCAAAACAAAAACAACAAAATGAAGTGAATGCTCAATGAGTAAAAAAACGTTTAAAATTTCAAGAAAACACGTTTAATTGACAGATAAGACAACAAACAGTAAAAACTGAAAGAATGCACGTCACTTACCTCTTTCAAAATAGCGTAGTTCCAATGAATAAACCAAATCAGGTCAGACTGACCCTGTAACTTTGTACTAAAATTGCAGTCAACGCGTGCAAAACGTGGCACTCTCTGGTTCCAGGCGAGTCGGCGGTGTCAGATTTACACCGATAACAGATGCGCTCGCCCTGCGGGCAAGGTCAAGTTATACGGCAGCAGGGTTTGAAGCAAAAGTCAGAATTCTTTGATTTTATTTTTGTTTATTTAATTTTTACGGAATTTCTGGTGGGACTCATTCATTCGAAAATGCATGGCATATTTAAAATTGTATTTTCTTCTAGATTCTGTAAAAATATGGACTATTCAGAGGTCTTAATTTACATTGACTACTCTAAAAGGACAG
>NC_090258.1:15730679-15733179 GCF_037325665.1 Littorina saxatilis
CACACACCTCCACACACACCCACCCACCCACACACACACACCTCCACACACACACACACACTCTGCTCAAGTGCCGCTCCTACGCTCGCGTGCATACACATACTCACTTTCCAGAGTAGTACGCAACATCCTCTTTTACTGATGACACCGTTGCATTCATCGAATTCCGTTTGTCGGTTAGTTCACAAGGTCTCATTTGCATGTTTGGCCAGCACGTTTTTTCAACAAAAATTTAACTCATTAATTTTAGTTATTGATAACTAACGGCAATGCCCCATTTGGTGGATTATACAATAAGTAGCATTAAATAATGGTTCAAATGTGCTTACGACAGAATGACTAAGAAAATGTACGTCCGAGTAACATATTAATCGGACATCTAAGCCTCTCTCTACGGCGTACGCAGTGGAATACGTTTACTTTTCTGGCATTGTACGTCAACCGATGAGTAAGCCTATATTTGGTTTGCAATATACCTGGTTCGGACAAGAGTTGGTCCTTTTTTTCTATTTTTTTCTCCATCTCTTTTTTTAATTTTATTGTTTTAGTGGGAATCAGCTTTTTTCAGAGATATAAGGGCTTACAAACGGAGTTGTCTTATTATACCATGTTATTAAAAACATATATAATAATATGGGCGGGGATATAGCTCAGTTGGTAGCGCGCTGGATTTGTATTCAGTTGGCCGCTGTCAGCGCGAGTTCGATCCCAGGTTCGGCGGAAATTTATTTCAGAGTCAACTTTGTGTGCAGACTCTCTTCGGTGTCCGAACCACCCCCCGTGTATACTACATTGGGTGTGCACGTTAAAGATCCCACGATTGACAAAAGGGTCTTTCCTGGCAAAATTGCTTAGGCACAGTTAATAATTGTCTACCATACCCGTGTGACTTGGAATAAGGCCGTCAAAGGTAAATATGCGCCGACATGGCTGCAATCTACTGGCCGTATACAATTTCATCTCACACGGCATCACTGCAGAGCGCCTAGAACTGTACCCACGGAATATGCGCGATATAAGCCTCATTGAGAGATTGATTGATTGAAAAATTAAAAAGACACACTAGATGGTCCTGTCAGGTTTCAAAGGGATGTAAAACACGTGCAATAATTCATCACAAAATTGACGGTCAGTTGACCAGTATTCCAGTCCTATCTTTAGCACTTGCGCGCAGAAAGGGACATGATTGTGTCAAGTTTGAAAAAAGTCTTGAAGAACAGCACTCTTGTTTTGTCCTCGAGATGACCTAGTGAGATTGACAGGGGTTATAAACCAGCAACAAATCTTCACAGAATCAACGATCAGTCGGCCAGCAGTCAAAGATGGAGATGCCTGCCGCACTGTCAGACATCCGGCCAGATGGAGACTTGATCCTATCAGTCATGTTGTTAGGCACTTGAACACAAAAAGCTTCAAAAAAGTGTCAAAGAACAATAGTTCTCTCGTGACCTTGATATGATCACGCAAGGTTGAAAAGGGGTTACATTATGTGCGATAAATCCATCAAACAATCAACAGTCAGTTGCTGTAGTTAAAAAAAGAAAAAAAAGAAAAAGAAAATTACCCAGACTGTCATTGGTCTTATTGATGTCCGTCTGCACTTGCGCATGGAAAAGTTGTAAAAAAAGACGAGCAGTGATATCCCTGTGCTGGCCTCAAAACGACCCTGTGAGGTTGACAGACCTGTAAGAAATCATCATCAATCAACGTTCAGCAGTTACAAAAATAATGACGGTCTAGTTTCAATTCATGTTTTTCTGAAAAATGTCCAAGAAGTGGCAACGAGTATTATTCTTGTTTTGGCCTCGAGGTGACCATGAAAAGTTAACAGGGAGTCATCAAACCGGCCATAAATCATCACACAATCAACGTTGAGCGCATGTCATGTCCGAGCTGACGTCTGTTATTTATACGCCTCCCGGGTGATGCCGTGTCCATGAGCGAAGCATGCAGGCATCCATCATGCCCGCACACACACACACACACACACACACACACACGCACGCAAACACACACACGCACGCACGCACACACACACACACACACACACACGCACACACACACACACACACGCACACACACACACACACATCCATCATGCCTCCCGCACTGTCAGACATCCAGCCAGATTTTGCACTGCTGCCCACGCTCATCGGCGTGCAGTAAATCAGGGTAATATCATTCATTATCCCACGGGCCGAAAGGGTCACGTCACACAAAAAAAGCCTTGCTCACTGGTCCCGCAAATGGTCTTGCGCAAGCCCCGTAATCAGAAATAAGTGTGGCTGTGATGCAGTTTTTGTGTCGTCTACTGTTTTTTCTGGTTATTTTTTTATCATTCATTTTTTGCTGGACGTGTATGACAGCTAGACCGTCGTTGGAGCTGTCAAAGTGATGACAGTGTGCAGCTATAGAATGACGTCACTACTCTGCTGATATGAAATTATATCACACGCTCAAGTTGTCGAAGATGCAAAAATCCTGTCACTCGTAAAATATA
>NC_090258.1:15738179-15776587 GCF_037325665.1 Littorina saxatilis
GGGCAGAAAAATAGAGAGATGATGACTGTGATGACGAATAGACACATTAATGGAATGACGAAAACTAGAGAGATGATGACTGTGATGACGAATAGAGACATTAATGGAATGACGAAAAATAGAGAGATGATGACTGTGATGACGAATAGACACATTAATGGAATGACGAAAAATAGAGAGATGATGACTGTGATGACGAATAGACACATTAATGGAATGACGAAAAAATAGAGAGATGATGACTGTGATGACGAATAGACACATTAATGGAATGACGAAAACTAGAGAGATGATGACTGTGATGACGAATAGAGACATTAATGGAATGACGAAAACTAGAGAGATGATGACTGTGATGACGAATAGAGACATTAATGGAATGACGAAAAATAGAGAGATGATGACTGTGATGACGAATAGACACATTAATGGAATGACGAAAAAGAAGAAGACCAACAACAGAGAGAAGGCGATGATGGAGGAGGAAATAAAACACGAACAGAAGAAGAAAGAGGAGCGGAGGAGGAAAAAGAAGAAGAGGAGGAAGAGCAGGAGAGACGGCGTAAAGAAGAGCCATCGACGGACAAAAGATGGAATACAGAAACGAACGAAAAAAAGAACACAACAGCAAAGAAACTGTGAGGACATCAACAGGAACAACCAGGCAATCCATTCAAGGCAGAATGAGGTTTTGTTCTCAAACAATGTGACAAATGGATTTGTACATATTTTATTCTAAATTAATGTTTAGCATTTTCATTAAATGTGTGCAGCTTTGCTTGTCGTACTTTCAATCTGCATAGTGTGGCCTGATTATTGTAAGCTCTGCTTTCATTGGTTACCTCGTTTGGAATTGACCAATGGAGGAGGAGGTTGCTATGGTCTAATTATTGTAAGCTCTGCTTTCATTGGTTACCTCGTTTGGAATTGACCAATGGAAGAGGAGGTTACTAAATTGGAGGAACTTTAGGAGCCATGTTTGTTGTGTGAGTCAGAACATTCTCAATACACCCCTTCGGAGTTTCGAGTGCGCATGCGCGGCTAGTCACATTTTTGTACCAAACACTCTGCTGTGTACCGTACACAAAGAGCAGTGGCTATCGTGGGACAAAAACCAGAGAAATATCAAAGAGATAAGAGCTTACGAGGGAAAACTTGAACGCAATCGGCAATTTACCTCTTCTGAAGACCTCGTGTTTGGTACAATTTGCCATCCCAGCATGCAATGGGATTTGCTCTCGCCTGAGACTCCGAAAGGGTGTATTGTCACTGAAGGAAGGTGTGTCTGTCCAAGTCTACACATCTGTAGAATGCTTCTCAACCAGCACTGAGGCCAACTGTATTTGCCTCATGCATTGACAAATCATGGTTGATTTATTGCTGTGATTACACAGGTATTTATTGATTTGTGTTTGTACAGTAGTCTTGATTGATTGAAATGATTTTTGAGAATAATGTTGTGAATTGGATCAGAAGATGTGTGAGCTGTTGTCAGCCATTTTGGAAAAGAATGTTTGTATTTTCCTTTGTAATGATTGTAGTATCTGGTAATTGAGCTGAAATGATATTGTAATAGCATATGCTAGTTGATGGATGAATGTGGTATTATTGAGTAAGAGTGGAATTAATATTTTAAGGGGAAGTTTGACTAAAATTGAGTGGTTGGAGTCAATATGGAAACTGAGTGGTTGAAAATCACGGAAACAGGATTTATGGATTCAACTTGGGAAGAAAGGATAAAACTTCAGTGTTCTTCAAGAGACTTATGATGGTATAAACTTTTTATACAGCACCCCGGTTGGAGCCAGGATGTCACCCCGATGTGGGAAGAGAAGAAGAAGAGAACATCCCTTCTCTGTCATCACTGCACTGGAAGGACAGATGCAACGGCAAGGTTGAAACTCAGCGCAGGAGTTCTAGGGCCAGGTGGTAACCCACTCCATGTCTCACCATTACCGTGTATCTTCACTGGCGTGACATGGGCCAATATTATGTACCCGCTGAACTGTTAGTAGCATGTGCGCTAAGAATCCACGGAGATAAACTTTGAGACAACTTCATTGAGGAACAGAATTTCCTCCACTCAATACTAACGCACATCTTTCCAATCAAGATAATGTGGTTCAATATATACATAGTTGTCTTTTTCACCATTACAAAATTCATACCAAATAAAACATCACTAACTTTCAAAACAATCTTAATTTCTAAAGTACGAAAAATAAATTCTTCAACAAACTTCCAAAATCTGTATACAACCGGGCATTAAAAAAATAAGTGTTCAATGAAATCTATTACATCACAACAATAATTACATTTATTAGTTTCTGTTACTTTCATTTTACACAGGAGAATGTTGGTCGGATAAATGTTGTGCATAATTTTCCAGAATGAGTTTCAAGAAATTGAAGAACACCGGGGGTCCAGGGGGCCGCGTAGGTCCCTGGCCTTGGCGTGATCCAGGGGCAGAGCCCATGGTGGGGGTAGGGGGGTAACGCCCGCAGAAGCTGAAGAATTTTGGCGTGTAGATTTGAATTTACCCCACTCTGGTGAAAGATAAATTTATTGTGCACGTAAAGAAAAACACTGTTGTGTCCCTCTCATCTGGGTTAAACTATCATTTTTCGTGTTTACTTATTTATTTTTATTTTTTATTTTCATGTTTTTGCTTAAATCGCGGAGATTTGGATTGCCTGAATAACCCCAAACCCAAGGACAAAACGTCGCACAAGCAAACCTTATCAGCAATTAGCAGAGACGCTGAAATAAAGTTCTTCTAACTACCCATTACATTACGTGATGCAGTTCACAGCAGTGGCATCGTCACCCGAAAGCACACGTTCACCTGACACAGATAACGACTAGTCTTTAATCTCTGTCGTTCGCTCTGGCTGATAGCAGCGGAAAGGAAACACACCTACACGTGGGTGATAAGCTTTTTTTTTTTTACAGTATCAACTTCTGAAACGCCAACCGGAAATGCACACTTTAAAGCTAATGCAAAACCGAAACGGGATCAGGGAAAGCAAACGTTTGCTTTGACTAGAAAGCACTCATCTATCACAGCACAAGTGGAACATTTCTGCTGGAGATTAAGGCGATTAAGGCTCAGGACGCAAAGATAGGAATTTCTTTTAAATTTAAAGACACACTTACGAACAGCATATCAGCAACCCATGTGTCTTCTTGTTAAAGAGACGAAAAGAATTTACGAGGGGTTAAAAAGGAAGACAAATCGTAGGTAAAATTAAAAGATAGAAGATTCCAAGACGTTTTTAGATAACCGGGTCTAGATTATCGCTGCACGAATGCACAACAACAATGTCAAAAAACAACAACACAAAAACAAACTAAAACGAAACACACGATTTACTTTCAACGTTTCGAACTTGGTCCCTTGATAAGGCAACTGTTTTTTAAAGACTTGGCTTCGCAAACAAACTTTGGTGACAGAATAACACATAATAGGTTAGAACAGAAAGCGACATTGTTCCGGGACACCGCATGTCGGCACATGCGCACATTGCTGTCTCGGTCGCCAGGTGTGAAAAATAATGGCGGCTGAAAACTCGGCTGACTTCGACTCCCCAAAAAACAATCCGACGTTTCGTTCAGCAGACACAAATGGCGGCTGTAGTGGACTCGGCTGACAAGAGCAAGAAGAAGAAATGATCACCCCCCCCCCCCACCCCCTGTGTTTTGTAATTGTCCAAATGTGTTCTGTTTTATGAATGTGTCCCCTTATTTATGTGATGTACTGTAATGTACAGCATAATACATGTTAAAAAAAAATTAAAAAAACTCCACAAAAAGAGAATAAAAACTAAAATAAAATAAAAATAAAAAAGAAGAATAAAAAAAGCAGGCGTTTCTTGTGGAGGACATAAAACGACCTTTCTGTGGCCGAAACCAAACTGGAACGGGAAAGATCGAGACGATAACACAAGTAATGATAGGTGGCTAAGTAACAGTAACTGTTGTCTTAAAGGATCATGACCAATCAACTGGTTAATTAAACGGAGCGGACACAATTACAGGCTAGACATAGCTCATTGCAGGGCTAATCCGGAATTGGGGTCAGACTTAATTAAGTTATCAGTTTACCCGTAACGGTACGTGCGGTTAAGCCTCTAAGTTCATTCTAATTACTAAACAGCCCCGACATAAACTCATCAGCCAATAAGGGTCAACGCAAACGCGTTAGTCTAAGACGATAAAAGTTACAGACCGAAACCGAATTCTCCGCCCGTACAATTTGTGAAATGGGCTTGTCTTCAGTTCAAACGCATTAGTTTAATTTGCTAAACCTACAGGGTCAGTACGAATAGGGTTCAGGTCGAACAAAACTCCTTCAGTTAAATCTTCGGGAATTAGGGCGGTCGGTTCAAACTCGTTTGTCTTTCATTTGAACGAGCAGTAGGGTAATAAGCTAACTAGCCATCCTTTTACAAACAATTGTAATCAAAGAAAGCCGGGTCCGTTTAACTTATATTATGTCTTCCCAATTTGAGCTTGCAGTAAGCCGTGCAGTGGTAGCATTATTGCACCAGGAATAACCAACTACTGATGTGCACTGCACCATTCACCTTTCAGAGAAAGCTGAAACTGTATGACATTCAACATCTTAAATTGAAATGACGATGTGGTGGGTTGGTTTGTGTTCTATTTTTTTTTCTGCAAGGACTTGTTACACCCCCGGTATAGGGGTGTGTATAGGATTCGGTCGATGTGTTTGTTTGTTTGTTTGTTTGTGTGTTTGTGTGTTTGTGTTCGCATATAGATCTCAAGAATGAACGGACCGATCGTCACCAAACTTGGTGAACAGGTTCTATACATTCCTGAGACGGTCCTTAGAAAAATTGGGACCAGTCAAACACACGGTTAGGGAGTTATTGGTGGATTAAAATTATACAAGGACTTATAGAGGGACATATCAATGGTCAAAGGGAAATAACCATTCTCACGGCCACCAACTGAGAAGGTTATTTCCCTTTGACGGGGGTGTTTTTCCTACCTCGGAGGAATTTCTTGTTTCCACTGGTTTATGGAAAACTTGCTCGACAGCTCGTAAGAGTTGTACTGAGAATATAAAGATAACAAGACAACCGTGACCAGGCGCTTTTTCAGTTGCTCCTTTTTGGTGAGGACAAAACTGTCATGGGCGTCCTCAAATACACCTGAGACCCTGCTAGTGCAATTTGTTTGTGACTGTTGGAATTGGTTTAGTTGTCAGCGCAAGCTGCACGTTTGTCCGTACAACTAACTAAGTAACTAGAACGGTGGCAAGGAGGCTAATAGAGAACACCAGCTAAAAAACAAACAAAACCCGCGTTATGCTTTGAAGTCAAGACATGAAGAATAATCGAACGTTATACAGACCTCGTGGACAGATGGTCTGTGCACTAAATTCAAAAAGGAGTATGTTGTGAGATATGGACCAGAGGTTGTCACTACAGTAAAACCTGAGTCTAGCGGACCCTTGTTGTAACGGCCACCTGCTACATACGGACAGTTTATCATGGAACGAACACGATTTCAACAATAACTAAGCTTTAACGGACGGACACCTGCCACTTACGGACGCGGACACGATTTTTCGGACCGTAGGAAGTGTAAACACTGTCACAAACGGACACTACGTACATGAAAACGCAACTTCGAAAAGACGAAAACAATACATGGCGGCTCTTGCTCCTCGAACTATCGCGAGACGAAAACAAAATTAAATCTCGCGCACGATAGAATCCGCGGCGACCTTCTTAGGAGTCGGGAAGACGCAAATCCTGTGTATCGTCAATGATAATGACCCAAAACGCGACTTACGACCGAGCTTTTTGGGATGATGTACGACTTTTGCAAATATTTCGAGCAGACGAAAACACAACATGGCGGCTCTCGCTCCTCCAACTATCGCGAGAAGAAATAAAAATGAAATCTCGCGCGCGCGAGATCCTGATACATCCGGTTTTTTTCTGCACGCTATCTTGTCACGACGACTGTCTTGTTGACAAACGAAGATTCGCGAAAGAAAAAGAAAAGCGCCGACTCTTGAGTAGAGAGCTAATAAAGTAATCGCTAATTGAGCGAAGTGGCAATCCGCGGCGACTTCCTTGGGAGTCGGGAATACGAAAATCCTGTGTGTCGTCAAGGATAATGACTGACTCGGTGTTATCTAGATGGTGAGAAGGATAGCGAAGCGAAAGTACGCAAAGAGAGGAGCCTGTACGAAGACCTCAACGATCGTGGTCAAGTTTAGCGATGCAAGGCGACGAATCATTCATATGAGCGGAAAGATGATTCGGGAGAAAAGTCGTTATGCTTTCTATCGAGTTAGGACATTCAGATTTTACTGGTTACGCCACAATGTCAAATGTGCTTCACTCAGCGGGGAGCGAGTATTACGCCATGAGTAAATTTTCTTTGAAATTTGAGTTCAAGTTGTTCTGCTGTAATGTGTTTGTGTGTGTGTGTGTGTGTGTGTGTGTGTGTGTGTGTGTGTGTGTGTGTGTGTGTGTGTGTGTGTGTGTGTGTGTGTGTGTGTGTGTGTGTGTGTGTGTTTTGATATGACAGTAAACTGCAACTGTGTGTTTGTGTGTAAACATGACAGTAGATACACGCCAACCAAATTCATGACCGACCGGCCAAAAACTCAAGCCCCCCTTTTAAGACCCCCCCTTTTTACGACCTAATTTTCAAGGTTTTTCCAAAGTCGTAAACAGGGGGTTCTACTGTATGTATTCAATAGCTCAATTCTCTCTCTCTCTCTCTCTATTTTCAGTGCTCTTTGTAAAATATTGCCCCGGCCCCTCCACCTGTGAAGAAAGGACACCTGTCTAATAGGGACACCATTACCATACCCCAAGGGTGCATGTCCTTTAGAGACAGGTTTTACTGCTAATTTGGCAAGCACAATAAAACAGCTTCATACAAAGTCTCTGTCGTCTTTTAATTTTGTTTGTTTGTTTGCTTGTTTGTTTGTTTGTCTTGCTGTGTATTTGTTGTTTGTTTACTTAAAAAAAATATCTATTTTGTTCGTGTTTTTCTTGTCAGTTTGTCTATTTTGTGTGCTTTTTATTTGATAGATATGTTTGTTTGTTTGTGTGTTTGTTTACTTAACGCCCAGCCGACCACTAAGGGCCATATCAGGGCGGTGCTGCTTTGACATATAACGTGCGCCACACACAAGACAGAAGTCGCAGCACAGGCTTCATGTCTCACCCAGTCACATTATTCTGACACCGGACCAATCAGTCCTAGCACTAACCCCATAATGCCAGACGCCAGGCGAAGCAGCCACTAGATTGCCAATTTTAAAGTCTTAGGTATGACCCGGCCGGGGTTCGAACCCATGACCTCCCGATCACGGGGCGGACGCATTACCACTAGGCCAACCGTGCCGGTTTGATAGATATGTAATCTTTACGTTTGTTTTAATTGTGAAAATACATATATGTGAAAATAATCATGTACGTATCTTGTATTTGTTGTATTTTGTATGTTGGCTTAAGTAGACACCATAATACATGTACAGCAATCTACAGCCAGTTATCAAAATGCACTGAAAGTAAGACATTGAACTCAACCTGACCCTAATGTTTTGTTTTCTTCTTTTATTGTGTGTGTGTGTGTGTGTGTGTGTGTGTGTGTGTGTGTGTTTATTTTGTGTGTGTGTGTGTGAGTGTGTGTGTGAGAGTGCGTGTGTGCGTGTGTGTGTGTGTGTGTTTGAGTGTGTGTGTGGGGGAGGGGGGCATAACTGTCACGTACGTCATCCCTCCAGAGAGACAAAAACACCTGCTCTTCTTTAGCCCCCCCTGTTCAATTTGAACGGCCGTGGCTGTTGAATTGAAATCCAAATTGAAACCGACAGAAAACCGGTTTGTGGGCAATGTCTTCCCCAAAGAATGGTCTTCGCCTTTTGTTTGTCCTTTTTCTTGTGAAGTGATGACTTTTTGTGTGCACCAAGTCTCGCCGAACAATGGTGAAGGTATTACAATAAAAACAGTCGTGGCGGGAACCGTAGTCTCGGCGAAAACTTGTCTTAGTAAAAACTCGTCTCGGCAAAGACAGGAAGAACTAGAATGATTGGATTATACGGGACAAAAGGCGGCGGTTTGATAGTTCTATGTGCCACGTTTTGCCTTTTGTGTGCGCATAGGATGCTGGAAGAATTGTCGTCTCCTGCGGTTCCGGCTTTGTTTAATACTGGAAGTGTACATGTGTGGTAAACGACTTTGGGTGTTGGGTGCTCACGGAGGGGAGTCGGTGAGGGGATGGACAGCGAGGAGTTGAGAGAGATCGAGTTTACAATAAAAGACGAGTTCAGAGACAGCAGGTTCGGATCCCGGCAGGGAGGGACAAGGGTCAACTT
This sequence comes from Littorina saxatilis, assembly GCF_037325665.1. NCBI lineage: Eukaryota > Metazoa > Mollusca > Gastropoda > Littorinimorpha > Littorinidae > Littorina > Littorina saxatilis. The sequence continues at coordinate 15,746,548 of NC_090258.1, forward strand.
CATGTGCAGACTCAGAGACGGTATCCATGTCCCAGCCCCGTGTCACCACAGTAGCACGTAAAAGACCTCGGTCATTTTGCCATAAGTGCAGGTGGTTAAATACACCTAAGCACGCATACACCTGTGTAGCGCGACTCTTGTTGCTGCTAGCTTTCAACTTGGAGGACGCGACCCGAATGTCCCAGCCTTGGGACAATGAAGTAAAGTAAAAAAAAAAGTGAAGTAAATGAAATAAAATGACTAGGCTTGTCAATGGCTACTCTGTCATTCTCCCACCTTAGAACGAGAGTTGTGGTGTTGCCCTTGCCATGCTTGTCCGATGACGAAAAAGGACATTTTTTTGTCAGGGCATCCGGCACAGACTTGCAGGGCTACTGGTAGACACATATTTGTCACCTTTTCTACTACCAGGAAAGACACAACCAGCACAAAAATTAGCCAAAAATAATGTGCAGCTGCTCGCTGGTAGCCAGGGGCAGAGAACCGGGGAGAGAGAGCTCGGGGGCGGACACATAATTAGGAATCAGCTTTTTCTTTCTTTATTTGGTGTTTAACGTCGTTTTCAATCACGAAGGTTAAATCGCGACGGAGGAATCAGCTGCTTCGTAACAACGGAAGTGACGTTAATAAGCAACTCAGACTCCACTAACACAGAACATTTCATCAAACGGAAGAACCATAAGCACAACAAAAGTAGAGCAAAAAGGATGGGACGAGAGTTACATCGCTATCATAATAATATATTCACAATGCAATTACATAACTTACCGCAAGAGAACATGAACCGGAGAGAGAGAGAGAGAGAGAGAGAGAGAGAGAGAGAGAGAGAGAGAGAGAGAGAGAGAGAGAGAGAGAGAGAGGGGGAGACAGTGAGAGAGAGAAAGAGAGGGGGGGGGGAGAGAAAGAAAGAGAGAGAGATAGCCTAGAGAGAGATAAAGAGAGAGAGAGAGAGAGAGGGGGGAGAGAGAGACGGTGAGAGAGAGAGAGAGATAAAGAGAGAGAGAGAGAGAGGGGGAGAGAGAGACGGTGAGAGAGAGAGAGAGGTGGAAAGAGAGAAAGAAAGAGAGAGATCGAAAGCACGAATAAGAGAGAGAGAGAGAGAGAGAGAGAGAGAGATAAAGAGAGAGAGAGAGAGGGGGAGAGAGAGACGGTGAGAGAGAGAAAGAGAGAGAGAGAGAGTGAGAGAGAGAGAGTGAGAGAGGTGGAAAGAGAGAAAGAAAGAGAGAGAGAGAGATCGAAAGAACGAATAAGAGAGAGAGAGAGAGAGGGAGAGAGAGAGAGAGATAAAGAGAGAGAGAGAGGGGGAGAGAGAGACGGTGAGAGAGAGAAAGAGAGAGAGAGAGAGAGTGAGAGAGAGACGGTGAGAGAGAGAGAAAGAGAGAAAGAAAGAGAGAGAGAGATCGAGAGAACGAATAAAAGAGAGAGAGAGAGAGAGAGAGAGAGAGAGAGAGAGAGAGAGAGAGAGAGAGAGAGAGAGAGAGAGAGAGAGAGAGAGAGAGAGAGAGAGAGAGACAGAGACAGAGACAGAGACAGAGAGCGGGCGTGGACACATTACTCACAACCAGGACACAGGTGCTCAATTCCACGGGAAGTTGCGCTAAAACGAAGCTATAATTCTCAATACACACGGATGATTTCAGTATAAAAGCATCACCACGTGAGCTAGCCCAAGACACGGAAGAAACAGAAGATTCCAGCTTAAGCAAAGACAAACAGTGCAGAAAGGAGATGGCAAGAGTCAGATCGCTATCATATATTCACGAAGCAATTACATAACCTTCAGCACAACAGAGGCATTCTTCGGGCGTCGTGAATCTCACGCAGGAGGTTAAAAGGGGTTGAGATCGGGGAGAGGAGTTCGGCTGTCTCCTGTTTTCATCATAAACATCCCAAAGCTAAAGTTAGACCATGGGATGCCAAATGCCTCGAAATACTTAATGATTGTTCTTCTTCTCTTTCTTTTCCAATTCTTTCGTTTTGTACTCTTGCTGTTTGATCAGTACATTTCTAAGTAAGTTCCTAGCTGGAAATGCTTGTAGTTTTTTTTTCTCATAGAATCAAGATTTTACAGCTATCTTTTTGTACGTTTTCATCTTTTTACATTTCGTCAAGTTTTGACTAAATGTTTTAACGTAGAGGTGGGAATCGAGACGAGGGTCGTGGTGTATGTGCGTGTGTCTGTCTGTCTGTGTGTGTGTGTGTGTAGAGCGATTCAGACTAAACTACTGGACCGATCTTTATGAAATTTGACATGAGAGTTCCTGGGTATGAAATCCCCGAACGTTTTTTTCATTTTTTTGATAAATGTCTTTGATGACGTCATATCCGGCTTTTCGTGAAAGTTGAGGCGGCACTGTCACGCCCTCATTTTTCAACCAAATTGGTTGAAATTTTGGTCAAGTACTCTTCGACGAAGCCCGGGGTTCGGTATTGCATTTCAGCTTGGTGGCTTAAAAATTAATTAATGACTTTGGTCATTAAAAATCTGAAAATTGTAAAAAAAAATAAAAATTTATCAAACGATCCAAATTTACGTTTATCTTATTCTCCATCATTTGCTGATTCCAAAAACATATAAATATGTTATATTCGGATTAAAAACAAGCTCTGAAAATTAAATATATAAAAATTATTATCAAATTTTTTTTTTCGAAATCGTTTTAAAAACACTTTCATCTTATTCCTTGTCGGTTCCTGATTCCAAAAACATATAGATATGATATGTTTGGATTAAAAACACGCTCAGAAAGTTAAAACGAAGAGAGGTACAGAAAAGCGTGCTATGCAGCATAGCGTAACCACTACCCCGCTCTTCTTGTCAATTTCACTGCCTATGCCGTGAGCGGTGGACCACGAGTATACGGTCTTGCTGCGTTGCATTGCGTTCAGTTTCATTCTGTGAGTTCGACAGCTACTTGACTAAATATTGTATTTTCGCCTTACGCGACTTGTTCTTACTTGTTTGTTACATTTAGTCAAGTTTTGACTAAATGTTTTAACGTAGAGGGGGGAATCGAGACGAGGGTCGTGGTGTATGTGTGTGTGTGTGTGTCTGTATGTGTGTGTGTGTGTGTGTGTGCGTGTGTGTGTGTGTGTGTGTGTGTGTCTGTCTGTGTCTGTGTGTGTGTAGAGCGATTCAGAGTAAACTACTGGACCGATCTTTATGAAATTTGACATGAGAGTTCCTGGGTATGATATCCCCAGACGTTTTTTTATATTTAGTCAAGTTTTGACTAAATATTTTAACATCGAGGGGGAATCGAAACGAGGGTCGTGGTGTATGTGCGTGTGTGCGTGTGTGTGTCTGTGTGTGTGTGTGTGTAGAGCGATTCAGACTAAACTACTGGACCGATCTTTATGAAATTTGACATGAGAGTTCCTGGGTATGAAATCCCCGAACGTTTTTTTCATTTTTTTGATAAATGTCTTTGATGACGTCATATCCGGCTTTTCGTGAAAGTTGAGGCGGCACTGTCACGCCCTCATTTTTCAACCAAATTGGTTGAAATTTTGGTCAAGTACTCTTCGACGAAGCCCGGGGTTCGGTATTGCATTTCAGCTTGGTGGCTTAAAAATTAATTAATGACTTTGGTCATTAAAAATCGGAAAATTGTAAAAAAAATTAAAAATTTATAAAACGATCCAAATTTACGTTTATCTTATTCTCCATCATTTGCTGATTCCAAAAACATATCAATATGTTATATTTGGATTAAAAACAAGCTCTGAAAATTAAATATATAAAAATTATTATCAAATTTTTTTTTTCGAAATCAATTTAAAAACACTTTCATCGTATTCCTTGTCGGTTCCTGATTCCAAAAATATATAGATATGATATGTTTGGATTAAAAACACGCTCAGAAAGTTAAAACGAAGAGAGGTACAGAAAAGCGTGCTATCCTTCTTAGCGCAACGAATACCCCGCTCTTCTTGTCAATTCCACGGGCACTGCCTTTGCCACGGGCGGTGGAGTGACGATGCTACGAGTATACGGTCTTGCTGCGTTCAGTTTCATTCTGTGAGTTCGACAGCTACTTGACTAAATATTGTATTTTCGCCTTACGCGACTTGTTCTTTTTTTCGATAAATGTCTTTGATGACGTCATATTCGGCTCTTTGTAAAAGTTGAGGCGGCACTGTCACACCCTCATTTTTCAATCAAATTGATTGAAATTTTGGCCAAGCAATCTTCGACGAAGGCCGGACTTCGGTATTGCATTTCAGCTTGGTGGCTTAAAAATTAATTAATGACTTTGGTCATTAAAAATCTGAAAATTGTAAAAAAAAAAAAATATATATAAAACGATCCAAATTTACGTTCATCTTATTCTTCATCATTTTCTGATTCCAAAAACATATAAATATGTTATATTTAGATTAAAAACAAGCTCTGAAAATTAAAAATATAAAAATTATGATCAAAATTAAATTTCCGAAATCGTTTTAAAAACTATTTCATCTTATTCCTTGTCGGTTCCTGATTCCAAAAACATATAGATATGATATGTTTGGATTAAAAACACGCTCAGAAAGTTAAAACGAAGAGAGGTACAGAAAAGCGTGCTATCCTTCTTAGCGCAACTACTACCCCGCTCTTCTTGTCAATTTCACTGCCTTTGCCATGAGCGGTGAACTGACGATGCTACGAGTATACGGTCTTGCTGAAAAATGGCATTGCGTTCAGTTTCATTCTGTGAGTTCGACAGCTACTTGACTAAATATTGTATTTTCGCCTTACGCGACTTGTATTATTCTCTTCTTGTTTTCCTTCTCCTAATAGACATCGTGGACGCAAGCAACGCAAAGGTGAAGGCATGCATGGATAATTAGGATTACGACTACTGCCACCGTGTAACATGCAAGCCTTTTTTTCTTTCTTGTTCGTGTTTGTATTGTGTCTTTCCCTTTGTCCCTTTCCTTCCTTCTCTGCCCCTATATCCCCTCTCCTTTTCTTTGTCTTTTCTACTCTCTCCCCTTCCACCCCCCTCCCCCCCTTTCGCCAACTCCTCCAAACAGACATCTTGTCCGCACAGAATGCCGAAGCGCAGGTATCCATGGGTTATTTGGACATACTGCTGTTGCCATGTGATATTCATACCTTTTTAATTTGTGTCTCCTCTTGCTTCCTCGTCCTTCTGGACTTTCCCTCTCTTTGTCTGTTCTTCTGCCTTTTCTATCCCTCCGTTGGAATAAGGACGTGCAAGAACTTCGTGACAAACACTAAAGTGAAGACTCTTAATGTTTTACTAGTGGTACCCGTGCTACGCACTTTGTGTGCTGCGCATGCGATGTCATTTTGTTGGTTATGTGCTTGTGAAAATGTTGTTTGCACCCCCCCCCCCCCCCCCCCCCCCGCACATTATCCCGCATATAATGAATTATATTCTCTTGGTGAAAAATAAAATGTTAACCCTTACACCGGTGCAATTCTGTAACACATGTTACATAGCCACTGGTGAATTAACAGAGAGAAAAATAACAAAAAACAGTCATATAGGTTTTCGCATCAATGGGAGGTAATCGGAACTGACCAAAAAGACTGCGCGACCGCACGCGACTATACAAACAAACAAAATAAAATACAGCAGGTATGACGTTTGCATGAATCCATGATTACGTCTACATGAACAACAGTGATAAAAGTGCGCATCTCTTCCCAGCCGTGCAGCGCTTTGAAAGTTGGAAGCATTAAAATTTAAACGGGTAAAAAGCCATCGTGAAGATACGAAAAAAAGTATGACGTCTAAAATACTTAATGATTCAAACGCATAGTATAACATATGTAATTGACAACATTGACAACAGAAAATATATACATGGTTCACACACACAATCGAGTGCACACATCCATGCTTATTTAAAGTCATGTACACACACACACACACACACACACATACATACATGGCATCAAGCAACACACAATTAAATGACACATATGGAATATGGAAAACGTATAATGGACATGAACATGGCAAGTAATTTACACCGTTACCCACTATAAAATTGATGATATATATATACCACTCACTTGCTATTCGCCTAAAAGCTTGCGGTGTGCTGTGACACATATAAGAAACCAGAAGAAAAAAGGACTTTACTTTGGCGAAAAGAGCATATGCTGCTTATTTTTGTACATAACTGCTATAACTGTATTTTTTCCGAACACTTACATGTGAACAACATAGAGATATATCTTACCATTTCACTAAGACAGCCAAAATAACGGTCAAATTAAGGGGAGATCATGATGACGTACATGTCTATGGTTGCACCGGGGGAAAATATTTAGTCGCTGGAACCTATAAGGTTGTGAAAATGTTGTTTGCACCCCCCCCCCCCCCCCGCACATTATCCCGCATATAATGAATTATATTCTCTTGGTGAAAAATAAAATGTTAACCCTTACACCGGTGCAATTCTGTAACACATGTTACATAGCCACTGGTGAATTAACAGAGAGAAAAATAACAAAAAACAGTCATATAGGTTTTCGCATCAATGGGAGGTAATCGGAACTGACCAAAAAGACTGCGCGACCGCACGCGACTATACAAACAAACAAAATAAAATACAGCAGGTATGACGTTTGCATAAATCCATGATTACGTCTACATGAACAACAGTGATAAAAGTGCGCATCTCTTCCCAGCCGTGCAGCGCTTTGAAAGTTGGAAGCATTAAAATTTAAACGGGTAAAAAGCCATCGTGAAGATACGAAAAAAAGTATGACGTCTAAAATACTTAATGATTCAAACGCATAGTATAACATATATGTAATTGACAACAGAAAATATATACATGGTTCACACACACAATCGAGTGCACACATCCAATCCATGCTTATTTAAAGTCATGTACACACACACACACATACATACATGGCATCAAGCAACACACAATTAAATGACACATATGGAATATGGAAAACGTATAAAGGACATGAACATGGCAACTAATTTACACCGTTACCTACTATAAAATTGATGATATATATATACCACTCACTTGCTATTCGCCTAAAAGCTTGCGGTGTGCTGTGACACATATAAGAAACCAGAAGAAAAAAGGACTTTACTTTGGCGAAAAGAGCATATGCTGCTTATTTTTGTACATAACTGCTATAACTGTATTTTTTCCGAACACTTACATGTAAAAAACATAGAGATATATCTTACCATTTCACTAAGACAGCCAAAATAACGGTCAAATTAAGGGGAGATCATGATGACGTACATGTCTATGGTTGCACCGGGGGAAAATATTTAGTCGCTGGAACCTATAAGGTTATACGGCGACTTATCAGGTGATAATGTTTCGAACTATTTAGTAAACAAATCTATGGAATATTTTGGAGTTCCATTAACAGATAAACAGATCTATCTATCTTCTTATTATTTTAGGTTCGTCTGGGGTAGAGAAATAAAACACACAGCTAGGTTCGTCTGAGGTGCGGTCGCGTGTTTAGTCGAACCGAAAGTTGAAGAAGAACCAATCACAGATCTCTTTCGCCGCGATGTCAAAGTTCAGGTCAAAGTTCACTGTTGTCTGCTCAAATTTGCGAGACAAACCTCTTCAAACTTTGTTCGTGGACAAAATTGGAAGTCGGGACCTAGCGGAATCGATTTCCTGGGTCACGTTGGCATAGCAACCGAAGGAGAAGGCACAAATCCGCGCGGTTTGGTCACAGGAATCGAAAAACCACCGAAAATCCTACCAGTATTATATAGTAGATTCCGGTGTTTTATTCCGGGACCCTCCCCCCCCCCCCCACCTTCTCTGACAATTTAAAAAAATACTTTTTTAAAGATCAAGATTTGAAGTAACAAGATTTGAAGGAACAAGTGAGCATTTTAGAACCTTCTTCATTTCATAGTGATAGACCTCAATGTAGATAATTTCAAACACAGAGAATTTCCTTGTCAACTAAGAAAGGAAGCAAGTTTGCATCGGTCCATACCATAACAATAAACGGGACGTTAAAAGACAATTAACAACAACAATTCCTCTTTGGTTTACTTTTCCTTATAACAATGATGTTGCCAGGAATAAGGCGAAATGGTCATAAGAGTTTGGGCAATTTGTTTTCGTAAGTTTAAGGTAATTCTTGGTACGACATCTTTCTTCTACCTTATACACGTTCAACAATTCTATTGACATGACGTACGACACAGTTTTGGGTGATATGAAATAAGTTCCTGTGGTTCACCGACTGCCGACGTCAAACGACATCCCTGTTAACTCATTGTCTCCCAGGTTCGGCTATATCCGTACCCACTCATATGGCTCTATCTGACCAGGCACGGATATATCCGCTCAGACTGTTAGCTTCAGTCTCTTCCTGTAACGTCCATCTAACGCCTGCATTCCAGCGTGTTGATACACAGTTACTACACAGTTACTACAAGTCTGTGTGACCTGCTGCAGCACAGCTGGTTTCGGCTAAAAAAAAACTTGGTCAACGTAGGTGGGGTAGAAAGTGTTAATAAATACTCGGATATTCTGTACGCACAAACTGGCGAAGTGCATGTAGGAAACATAGGTTATTTGAATTATTTGTGCTAAAATATGATACACAGGCCTGTTTTTCCTTTCGGAGCATGATGTGTGCTTTGTTTCTTTTGTTTGTTTTGCGTTGCTGCAATTCCGTTAGTGTTATTACAGAAATGGCATGCCATGCTGCGATTCTGACTGTGTGTTTGTTGTTAATTTTTGGGTGGGGGGAGGACGATTGAGAGGGATAGCGTTAATGTAATTGTTGATTCACTGAGTGTGGTTTCTGTTCCTTTTTTGTAAATCATTTTCTTGTTCCAGATGGTTTGTGTGTGTTTTCTTGCACAATAAGGTGACCGTATCAGCCTTCCTTTTCGTTCGACTTTAAAACATCATACAAGAATATGGGAGAGTTTACAGGGTCAACCAAACCACATCTATCTGAATTCAGGGATATAGAATAACACGCGCAAAGAATAACCTGTATGCACCGCTTTCTCGACATCCCAAATTAATCTCTAACATTGCAACAAAGCACACTCTGAAGCGAGACCAAACTGAAAAGCCAGAAACGGTTTCCGAAAACTCAACAAAAAACAACATTCTAATAGTAAAAAACTAATTAACTTTGTTAATGTGCTTGCTACGGTGGGAATTTTTAATTCGCAAATGTAATGAACCATCTCTGTCATATCTGTTAAAAACTGTCAAAAATCAATCATGTTTTTGGGGGGAGTGTTCCGATTCTGATTGTCATTATGCAATATCCCGCAGCCTTCTCCGCCGACGGCGACGACGACGACCAAGAAGGAAACAAAGACGAAGAGAACTAGCTAGGAAGCCAAAGACAAAGAAAAACAATGCGACGACGAAAACAGCAAGAAAGAGAAGACAACAGCGGCAAGGAAAACGACGAAGAAGAAGACGACAACCAAGAAAGCAACTACGAGGGGAACGTGCAAAATGATAAAGAAGAAGACGACGAAAAAGAAGAGAAAAACGGAAACAATTATAACGACCACGAATGCGACAACACAAAAACAGTGATGCATTTTTCTTCTCTAAGATAATGACCCATCTGGGTCGCATCTTTTCAAGGCTGTCAGGAATCAATCACGTGTCTTCCGGGAGTGTGTTAAGATGCTTATGGCCATCAAGCGATATCCCTCCCACACCCTTTTGCGAATGTGAGATGAAATTGACCCGAGTTGAAATTAAAAGGACCTTCGTTTGTAACGAAGACAGGAATGACGAAGATGCTGACGATAAAAAGGACGATATCAACGACGATGACAACGATAAACGAGGAAGGATACAACGAAGACGAAGACGAAGGCGAAGACAACAACAAAAACAACAACAACAACAACAACAACAACAACAACAACAACAACGACGACGACGATGATGATAATCATGATGATGATGATCTTGTTGTTGTTGTTGTTGTTGTTGTTGTTGTTGTTGTTGTTGTTGTGTTCTTCTTCTTCTTCTTCTTCTTCTCCTTCTTTCTTCTTCTTCTTCTTCTTCTTCTCCTTCTTCTTCGTTTGGCCAATGTTCGGGGACTTCAAGCCTCTTCTTCTTCTTCTCCCTCTTCTTCTCTAAGATAACCACCCATCTCGGCCGAATCTGTTCAAGGCTGTCAGTAATGAATCACGTGCTCTTGGGGAGTGTTGAGATGTTAATAGTTATCATGCGATGTTCAACCCACTCCTTTTGTGGATCACAAATGAATCTGACACAAGGTAAAACGTGAAGGCTATGCATGAGCTATAATGTCATCTGGGAGTTTTGCGTGCAACATATAATAGCTATCTACGGAAAGAAGAAGATGACAATAGAGAATAAGAAAATAACGATGTGGCGGTGACAACGAAGAAGAAGAATAAACAAGTCGCGTAAGGCAAAAATACAACATTTAGTCAAGCTCAGTCGAACTGACAGAATGAAACTGAACGCACTGCATTTATTCCGCAAGGCCGTATACTCGTAGCATCGTGTGTCCACCGCTCGTTCTGAGCGTGTTTTTAATCCAAACATATCATATCTATATGTTTTTGAAATCAGGAACCGACAAGGAATAAGATGAAATTGTTTTTGAATCGATTTCGGAAATTTAATTTTAATCATAATTTTTATATTTTCAATTTTCAAATCAGCAAATAATGACGAATAAGATGAAATTGTTTTTGGATCGTTTTATAAAAAAATAATTTTAATTACAATATTCAGATTTTTAATGACCAAAATCATCAATTAATTTTTAAGCCTCCAAGCCGAAATGCAATACCAAAGTCCGGCCTTTGTCGAAGATTGCTTGGCCGAAATTTCAATCAATTTTATTAAAAAAATGAGGGTGTGACAGTGCCGCCTCAACTTTTACAAAAAGCCGGATATGACGTCATCAAAGACATTTATCGAAAAAATGAAGAAACTCCCGGGGATATCATGCCCAGGAACTCTCATGTAAATTTTCATAAAGATCGGTCCAGTAGTTTACTCTGAATCGCTCTACACACACACACACACACACACACACACACACACACACACACACACACACACACACACATACACCACGACCCTCGTCTCGATTCCCCCTCTATGTTAAAACATTTAGTCAAAACTTGACTAAATGTAAAAAGATGGAGACGTCTACTAAGACGACGACGACGACTAAAGAAAAAGAAGAAGAAGAACCCACAAAAGAATGTAAAAAAAAACCAAATACTCATGCTCACGACAACAACAACAACAACAACAACAACAACGACGACGACGACGACGACAACAACAACAACAACGACAGCGACAACAACGCGCTATGTATGCCCACCGACACCTTGCACACATCTTCATTCATCTCGCCATACGTGCTTGTCCTATTTTAATTCTTCACTCGTATTTAGCCTTTTGGCTTGATTTTAAGGGTGGAAAAAGAACTCTTGCTTTCAGGAAATGAAAAACTATAATTATAAGCGTGGGTTGATCAAAGAGTGCGTTAGGTTTAACGGCGTTCTTCGTGAAAAAAATGGCCGCACATGGGCCACAAAACTACCCCCAATCACGAGAACGGAGTTCGCAATCTGAGTTTAAAAAAAAAGAAAAAAAAAAGGAAAGAAAAAAAGAAGGAGCTGTGTAACGTAACTTTATGACAGCACATTATCATGTTCAAAAACGCACGATATTGCTGGTCGATGTTCGCGCAGAGGCATTTTTGGAGACGCACGACAAAACAAGCACACACAGACACACAGACACACACACATACGCACACACACACGCACACACGCACACACTAACACACACACACACACACACACACACATACACACACGCACGCACGCACATACACATATACACACACACATACACACACACACACACGCACGCACGCACACACACACAGACACACACACATACACACACACACACATACACACACACACACACACACGCACGCACGCACACACACACACACACACACCTATACACACACACCAACACCCATTACCCCCCCCCCCACACACACACACACACACAAACAAACATGCATGACTATTCTGAGAAAATTACTGAAGCTTGTCAAGAAGGAAAAGCATTGGAACAGAAACCACGTAACATCTCATTTCATTGGTGAATACTCACTCCTGATTCATGCACTGACGCATGTACACACATACAATCAACCAATCACACTCACAAACAAACGAGCGAACAAACATGCAAGACTATATCCTGTGAAAATGACTCAAGCTTCTCATGAAGGAAAAGCGCAGGGGTTGAACCAACAAGACACAGCCCTTTAAAACACCCATTACACTGGGAATTACTCGATTTCACTGGGAATTACTCGATCACAATTCCCAGCATGAGTTGAAGAGGACACAACGGGGTCGAATTCACGGGATAGAGAGTTTAGGGCTAACGTCATCTTTGTTAAGAAGTGAACTGACAAGCCTGAAAGCGGTGGCAGGTTATACGAGCAAGCCAGATAATGGGAAAAACAACCAATAGCCCATTTGAGAAGAGGAAGTCATATGCCCTTTTCATTTAAAGATGACACGTTTTTGTGTGAAAAGGAAAGAGAAACACACTCAAAATAAACATTCTGCTTTCACCATTATCAATACGATCCTTGAAAGAAAAATAAATAATCATCTAACTTAATCATTATGATCCTTTGCTTTATTGCATGTGTGTGGAAGACAAAGTATGGTGTTGTTCGATAAGGTCTTTGCTTTTTGTTGTTGTTCAGTCAATCTTAAGTCGGATCTTTTGTTGTTCCACTCCATAATACGAACAATAACCAATGGCTGCTTTCTGGAGAGAATGTTACGTTCTGTTTGGAAATTGATAAGATCATTGAAGACCAAAAACGAGCACAAGACACACTTGTTCCCCCCCTGTTTTTACATTTAGTCAAGTTTTGACTAAATGTTTTAACATAGAGGGGGAATCGAGACGAGGGTCGTGGTGTATGTGTGTGTGTGTGTGTGTGTGTGTGCGTGTGTGAGTATGTGTGTGTGTGTGTGAGTGAGTGTGTGTGTGTGTGTGTGTGTGTGTGTGTGTGTGTGTGTCTGTGTGTCTGTGCGTGTGTGTGTGTAGAGCGATTCAGAGTAAACTACTGGACCGATCTTTATAAAATTTAACATGAGAGTTCCTGGGTATGATATCCCCAGACATTTTTTTTCATTTTTCGATACATGTCTTTTATGACGTCATATCCGGCTTTTTGTAAAAGTTGAGGCGGCACTGTCACACCCTCATTTTGATTGAAATTTTGGCCAAGCAATCTTCGACAAAGGCCGGACTTCGGTATTGCATTTCAGCATGGAGGCTTAAAAATTAATTCATGACTTTGGTCATTAAATCTCTGAAAATTGTAAATAAAATTATTTATTTATAAAACGATCCAAAATAACTTTTACTTTATTCTTCATCTTGTTCTGATTCCAAAAACATATAAATATGTTATATTCGGATTAAAAACAAGCTCTGAAAATTTAAAATATAAAAATTATGATTAAAATTAAATTTCCGAAATCGATTTAAAAACAATTTAATCTTATTCCTTGTCGGTTCCTGATTCCAAAAACATATAGATATGATATGTTTGGATTAAAAATACGCTCAGAAAGTTAAAACGAAGAGAGGTACAGTAAAACGTGCTATGCAGCACAGCGCAACCGCTACCGCGCTAAAAAGGCTCGTCACTTTTACTGCCTTTTGCACTAGCGGCCAACTACAGTCATTGTGAAAAAATGCAGTGCGTTCGGTTTCATTCTGTGAGTTCCACAGCTTGACTAAATGTAGTAATTTCGCCTTACGCGACTTGTTATCCTTATGCCCCTGCTTTTAAAGACACACTCCTTCCAATTGAAACAATTCGGCTCATTCTCTCAGATAATATGGTCAGACTTTTTTTTTTTATGAGATATACGACTATCCCTTAACTAGAACGCATACCACCAGTACACGCACAGACTGCTTGCTGTGGTGTCTTGGATTTTCTAAATGAATTTATTTGTAAAAAAAAAATGTAGCCACTTGAAGAACTTTATTGATCAAAGATTACTCACTGTACACAGAGAGCACCAAGTTAATTTGGGGTTCGTCGTCAGGATGAGGGGTGGTCTTATTCGCTGTAATTGCCTGGCCATATCTGAGTAAGTGAGGTGAACTGTTTACATGGAAACGAGTGTGCCTTTAAGGTGTGTGGGCAAAAATCAAGTTAAGCTTACATGGCGTTGTGCCATGAGATCTTCATTTTATTTTTCTGTCAATCCTAAATCGACATTTTTGTGGTTTTTTTCCCCCCGTAGAGATGATACAAATATAAGCTTTGAATCATTTTTAAAGAGAAAGTGACGCTGCTTCCTTTGAAGATCTTACGTTTAAAAAAAAAAAGAAGAGGAAAACAACAAAACAATTTTAATCATAATAATCCAGTCCTTACATTCCAGTTTATAATGTGAGGGGGCAAAAACTAGTTTTTTTTCTTCTTTCTTAAGGTCTTTAGATTTTAACTCGCTCAATCCTAAGTCGGATCTTTTGTTTTCTGTTCGTTTGAAATGTTCTTTCCCCGACATTTTCCTTGGCACCAAACATGTTATATTCATAAGCCACTCCGCTCACTAAAAAAAGGTTGAAAAAAGCTTACGAGTCATCATTGCATGCGTCACAGTGTTGTCCATTACGAAATAATCTGAAAGTAATAACAACGCGAGTTATTTGACGATCCCCCCACTCTTTCTAAGCTGAAGTCCGTCTTTCAGTTTACTACTCCTATTTAGATATAATCTCTATATTTCTTATGCAACCACATAAACATACACATTTAGTCACATCCAGAAAAGGCAATTAGCGCACTCGTCCAATCTCGAGCAATTATACGCCATCATCGCCATCTTTGTTTTAGCTTTAGTCCGTTTTTGATTTTTGTTGTTGATATTCCTTAATTCTGACTTCTTTTTACTTATCAACCAACAGATTTCTTTTTCACCTACATCAAAAGACAAATACTGTCACATCCACAAAAGGAGAGTAGCACACTCGCCCAATCTCGAGCAGTTATACGCCATCATCTTTTTCGAGCTGAAGTCCGTTTTTGATTTTTCTTGATACTCGTTTATACTTATTAACCTCCAGATGTCTGTTAAACCTACATTAACAGACATATACAGTCACATCCAGAAAAGGTAATTAGCCCACTAGCCCAATTGTTTTGTAATTATACGTCATCCGCTCGCAGTCGTCTTCATCTGAAGAACGTTACAGTTTACTTGCTTTTCTCTTTTACTGATTAGATGTCTTTTTCACCTACATTTACAGACACATACATGCAATCACATCCAGAACAGGTAATTAGCACACTCGCCAAATCTCGAGCATTTATACAACATCCTCGTCATCTGTTTTGAGCTGAAGTCCGTTTTACATTTTCCTTGCTATACGCCCTTGTACTTAATAACCTTCACCGACATTTACAGACACATACAGTCACATCCAGAATAGGTAATTAACACACTAGCCCAATCTCGAGTTTGTATGCGCCATCCTCGCACAGTCTTTTTGAGCTGAAGTCCGTTTTACATTTTACTTGCTACTCTCTGTTACTTAATAACCTCCAGATGCCGGTTACACCTACATTTACAGACACTTGCAGTCACATCCAGAAAAAAAGTTAATGAGCGCACTCGCCAAATCTCGAGCAATTATACGACATACTCGTCATCTTTTTTGAACTGAAGTCGGTTTTACATTTTTACTTGCTACTCTCTTTAAACTTAATAACCGCCAGATGTCTGTTACGCCTACATTTACAGACACATACATACAGTCACATCCAGAAAAAGGTAATTAGCACACTAGCCCAATCTCGAGTTAGTATACGCCATCCTCGTCATCTTTTTTGAACTGAAGTCCATTTGACATTTTATTTGCTATACTTCCTTGTACTTTATAACCTTCAGATGTCTTTTTCACCTACATTTACAGACACAAACATACAGTCACATCCAGAAAAAGGTAATTAACGCACTAGCCCAATCTCGATTTTTTTTCGCCATCCTCGCAGTCTTTTTGAGCTGAAGTCCGTTTTACATTTTCTTTGCTACTCTCTTTTACTTAACTCATTGTCTCCCAGGTACGGATATATCCGTACCCACTTATATGGCTCTATTTGACCAGGAACGGATATATTCGCTCAGACTGTTTGCTTCAGTCGCTTCCTGTAATGTCGATCTAACGTCTGCATTCCAGCGTGTTGATACACAGTTACTACACAGTTACTACAATTCTGAGTGACCTGCTGCAGCACAGCTGGTCTCTACAAATTCAGCCCTGCTGCCTAAACCCGAGTGATTAATCCCGTTCTCTTCAGTCTTCCTCAGCTGAAGTCCGCACATCTTACACTTCCCTCTAACTTTATTTTCAACTCCCAAGGCAGGATTACATTTCACTTTCCACCCTCCGCCTCAGTTTCTCACCTGTGCTCCAAGCCGTGTAAGGTTTCCCCATGTTTTATGTAAGTACATTTCAAGAAACTACTTTCAGCACCAAGCATGTGTTGTCTGGAGCAATTGCTGACAAATCGGCGATGATTCAAAGGAAGGGATATCTTTATTTTTTTTAAATTGTTTTTTCATGTTCCCTGTGTAGAGCTGTTGCGTGGTTTTATTTTGAGTGATACATTAGTCAGTCAGTTTCTCACTCCTTTTTTTTTCGCACATGGAACCAATTAGAGAGAGAGAGAGAGAGAGAGAGGAGCTGTGAGTGAAAGAGAGACTGAGAGAGAGTGAGAAAGAGAGAGAGAGTGAGAGAGAGCGAGTGAGTGAGTGTGTGTGTGCGTGTGTGTGTGTGTGTGTTTGTGTGTGAGAGAGAGAGAGAGAGAGAGAGAGAGAGAGAGAGAGAGAGAGAGAGAGAGAGACAGAGAGAGAATGAGAATGAGAGAGAGCGAGAGAGCGAGAGAGCGAGAGAGTGAGTGTGTGTGTGTGTGCGTGTGTAAGAGAGAGAGAGAGAATAGAGAGAGAGAGAGAGTGAGTGTATGTGTGCGTGTGTGTATGTGTGTGTGAGAGAGAGAGAGACTGAGAGAGAGAGAGAATAGAGAGAGAGAGAGTGATTGTGTGTGTGCGTGTGTGTGTGTCTGTGTGTGTGTGTGTGAGAGAGAGAGAGAGAGAGAGAGAGAGAGAGAGAGAGAGAGAGAGAGAGAGAGAGAGAGAGAGAGAGAGAGAGAGAGAGAGAACGCTAGTGTTTGTGTGTGTGTGCGCGCATACGTTTGTGCTCCAATCCTTTGGTACGTGCGAATGCGTGCGCGTGCATGTGGAGCTGTGAATCTCACACAAAAGCGTGGGCTAAAAAACCAAGGAAAGACAAAAACACTACCACCATTACATTTATAGCTTTTAGCTTCACGAACAACGCCTGTACCGAAAAAAGCCCATCCCGTCTTATTACCGGAACGCGGCGGAAGAACGATGTATTTTCGGAAAGAGTCCAAATTGGCTGTTGTTAGTGAAAGCCGTTGTCAGTAGCAGTAGCTTTTACTTTAGCGCTGAATTTTTATAAGGCATCTGTTGTGAGAAGGTGTAGCGTTTGAAATAGAAACTCCAGGCAAAACAAGGAGACGAGAAAAGGCCAAGAATGTTGGTAGTACAATGTAAAAGCTTTGAGAATACGCACGTGATCATGCAGCAAGCGTGAAAACAAGCTACCCCTCACATCCCCTCTCCCCCGTAATTTATTCCCCAGGTTATATTTTAAATCATGTGTGTAAAAACTCACCTAAGTCACAAAAGAAACGAGAAAAAAGGTCAATTGTAATAGAGGAAGGTTAATTAGTGATTTCTCACATGAAAGCAACAAGCAGGCTATTCACACCCCTACCCCCCCCCCCCCCCCCCCCCCCAATCCCCCCCCCCCCTGCCACACACACTACATCTCAAGTGTACGTTCTGATTCGTCGTTGAACAAACAATCCCAAGAGAAAGGAGAAGTAGGACAATTTTAGTTGCACAAAATCCGCACGTCAGTGAGCTGCGAGCGTCAAAACAAGCTACTCCCCGGTAACTTGCTGTCAAGGATATATCCTGAATCATCTGGGCAATTCAATAAATCAGAAGTGAAACAAGAAATAGGTACCAGCCCCCGTAGCGCAGTGGTTAGCGCAAAGGGCTGCGGGCCGGGAGGTCGTGGGTTCGAATCCCATCAGGGCATGTGGGTTTTTCGGGCTACGGTCGGCTCCTTCCCAGAGTGGAAGTGCTATGGTTCCTATGGGAAGGCTGGGATCACACAGCCGAGTGTCATTCACTTAACGAATGCGACTTTGAGGGTGCTCAGGTTCTGTATACCTGACCAACACCGCAGGTGCGGCAGTTCTCGGAAGAGAGAGACCCTTGTGGTACGCCATATCGTACCTCAAATTTTCATCTCAGAAGAAATCAGAAATACGGAGAAAAGTCAAAGGGGTAAGACTAATTATAGTCAACGCATGTAAAAACAGGCAGACAGACATACAGACAGACAAACATACAAACACACGCACACAAACAGGCTAACACATGGAGAGAATTACTGATGTGAGAACATCATGATGCCGACGAGAGAGGGAGAGAGAGAAATTCTTTATTCAACGAGGGTAATAGAGTAAGCAGTGATCTGCTTTTTTACATCTGGCCCTCGCCCTAAAGAGGGACTAGTCTAAAATTGCTAAAGAATAAGCAAGTAAAGAAAACTACTGCTACATGATTATACTAAAATGAAAGTAAGAACATATCATCAATTTACATACAATACATTGCTTAAATGAAAAATGTAAGTTCATTTGACATGAGTTAAGAATTATAGAGTGGATTGCACTGACGCAACAAAGCTGTGAATGCCATGCCCATTGACATACACTGCATTCGAAAAAATCAGTGTATATAAAAATAATAATACATTGTTAAAAAGCAGATGTTTATTTAGACTTCATGAGATAAGACGTATATCTGGTTTATAGGTCAATCCTAGGCAGAGGCATGTTCAGTCTCATCAATTGGCGTGAAGGTTTTAACGTGAATTTGGAAAATATGGTTTGAGGTACACATCCATGAATAATTTTATGCATGAGGGTACCTTTATTATAACTTAGCCTTGCCTTCAGAGGAAGAATGCCTAAGTTCATGTAGTCTAACTCAGATAGGGTTGTTTTCTTTAATAAGACTACTTTAAGCGCTCATTTATGTAATCTAATTAGTTGTTTTGAATGAATTTTCACTTGCCGAGTCCCACAAGGTAGACGCGTAGTCAATAACAGACTGAATATGAGCATTAAAGAATAATTTCCTGGCTTCCAAATTCAGAAAGTGCTTGATTCTAGATAATAGATAAACCTGCTTGGACACTTGTTTGGACAGTTGTTCGATGTGGTGTGACCAAGACAGGTTGTTATCAATGGTCACTCCCAAAACTTTATGATGGTCGACTTTTTCAACAAGTTTATCATTAACCGTTAGATCGTAAAATATTGAGGTTATGTTCTGGTGTTTTTGCCTAGTTGTTATTATCATGCTTTTTGTTTTTTGGGGGTTAAGGGACATGTGATTTAGCTCAGTCCATTCACTCAACTGGTTTAAACTTTCTTGCAGTGTTTCTGATAAACGACTTAAATTGGTGTTACTAGAATGTATGGTTATGTCATCTGCAAAAAGTTCACATAAATTCTCAATGTGAAGGGGAAGGTCATTTATGTATATAGAGAGGGCCTAAAACTGACCCTTGTGGTACGCCATATCGTACCTCCTGCATACTTGATGCTGAGGCGTTTGCGTATACAGCCTGTTGCCTGTCACTAAGAAAAGAAGTTATAAGTTCAACAGAATCAATCCCGAGTCCATACAATGTGAGTTTCCTCAGTAACAACTTGTGGTCAATTACATCAAAAGCTTCGGCAAAATCTACAAAAACAGCTCCACAAAATTCATTATCGTTGATCTTTTCCAACCACTGATCAACAAGAGAGACTAAGGCAGTGTGACAGGAGTGATGAGCTCTAAATCCAGACTGGTTAGGGTGAAATAATTGATTGTGGTCAAAGTGCGATAATAGGTGTTTGTTTATATGTCGTTCCAGTGGTTTTGATAATACTGACAGTATAGAAATCGGCCTATCATTTGAGGGGTCTTTCTTTTCGCCAGATTTAAACAGAGGAATGATTTTAGCCTGCTTGAGGGCTATTGGAAAATATTTTTGTTCTAAACAGAGATTATAAATGTAAGTGAGGGTGTCAGAAATTACAGGGGTTGATAACTTTAGAATCCTTCCATCAAGCCCGTCTATTCCTCGGGTACCCGTTTGCTTTAAATGAGTGAGTGCGTGAAATACTTCAGGCACCGTAAGCGGAGGAATATTTAACTGAGTCTTCCAAAACTTCCAATTTATTTAAGGTTGTTTTATCGTTTATAATAACCTGTTTAGGTGTTTTGGAAAAAATGTGTGTTTAAATCAGCAGGTGATATGTCCTTTAGGCAACTTGAAGCAGGCGTTTTATTTGTTAGTTCATTTATTGCTGTCCAAATATTTTTGAAGAAGCAAGATCTTGAAAATACTATCTCTTGTGTAATCGTTTTATTGAATTAACTGTATTTCTCTGTTCTCTATTCGCCTCTTCTTTACCGATTGACTTTAACAAATGACGATTATCAATGGCATCTTGTAACTCATCATCAAACCACTTAGGTTTTACTATGTGTTTGACTCTCCGTTAACTCTACATGGAGCATGTCGATTCTACATTTCAGTGACAGCATTTAGCCAGTGCGTTAGGGCAGAATCAGGATTCGTATGATTATAAACCTTTACGGAGGTCACGGAGAAATGTGTCTTCGTTGAATTGAGAAAAGGATCTATATTTTATTGTCTTGTGGCCAGCTTTAGGAATTTTTATACCCTAATATGAGAGAGAGAGAGAGAGAGAGAGAGAGAGAGAGAGAGAGAGAGAGAGAGAGAGAGAGAGAGAGAGAGAGAGAGAGAGAGAGAGAGAGAGAGAGAGAGAGAGAGAGAGAGAGAGAGAGAGAGAGAGAGAGAGAGAGAGAGAGAGAGAGAGAGAGAGAGAGAGAGAGAATATATTCCTTTCCAACATCCCAGCACGAAAGGCGTAGATAAGTTTACTGTATTAAACCATTTTACATTAGATTGCTTTACTTATTGTTGAATAAACACGTGTCGATACTCAAACTGTTATAGCCACCGAGCTACCGTTATAGTCTGTGTCTTGCTTTCGGCTAAATGCTACACAGAGAATCTTGGTAAATATAGTGTGCTTCATTGGGACTACACACTAGGACGAGTAACTAGGAATCATAATCATTGCAATGACCGTGCGCTAGCGTTGTTAACCGTTGAAAATCGTGTGCAGTTTGTTTGTTTAAAAATATAAAAAGACAAAGAAAGTGGTAGCAATGGTATATGCTGATTAGAAGGTGACAGAAAGGAAGATGGGGGGAGGGGGTGAGGGGGAGGGGGCAGAACGAAGGAAGGAAGGAAGGATGAATAGTAGGAAGAAGAAATGGGACGATTATGAGAAGGAAGAGGAGGTCGAGGAGGACAAGACAAACATTCTCACCTCAACATGCACCCCCCCCGCCCCCCCCCCCCCGAAAAAAAAAGAACTCCCTAGAACAATGACAAAAACGGTTTCATCCCATTCGACGCAGCTGACACCAGAGTGTTGTGAGATGGGAACTAAGATTACGTCATTCCGACGCGCGCGTGCAATTAGGTGGTGAGCTCACGAGCGGAGATGTAAGATATGGCAAGCCAACTGTGCCAAAATCCTGATCTTTTATTGCAATTTAACCCTCCTAACCGTCAAGCAACTATTCTCCCCCTGCCAAAAGCGTCCACATTATTCGCAGTTGTGCCTGCCTTGTTTTCTATTTCTGTTTGATTGCTTGAGGCTGGAAGTGCTAACAAGAAATCATGTGAAGCATTAAGGTCTATGTGTTTTTGAGTTACGATTTATTTTCTCTTGATGGGTAAGCACTTGAAAGCAGTAAGCACTTGAAAGCAAAGTCAGATCTCTTCATTTTTGACTTCATATCAGGATTTTGAGGAGTGTAATACAATAAATATGCCACAAATTCTGTCACTTTAGCAGCATATCGCACTTGTGAGAACATCATGATGCCGACGAATGATAAAGATAGGAGTGAGCCCCTCCTAGAGAGTGTGACCTCTCTGATATCAACATGCATACACGTACGAACTATGCATGCAATAGTATGAAGTGAAACGAGATCTACCTAAAGGAATCCCTTCACATATATTCCTGTGTAAGTGATCATGTCCGCTAACACGGATCTATCAAGACTTTAACATAAGGCCAAAAAAAAAAAATTGTCTGTTTAGGGTAACCCGACCGACCCTATCGATTTGGCGCCGACCCAAAAACTTTTTTTTGATTTCAAAAAAAAAAAAAAAAAAAAAAGAGGTAAAAATGCTAAAAAGAGACATTTGGCGTTTCTTTCTCTCCCTTTCTCTCTGTTTTATTTATACGTTAGTTTTGAAACATGTATTCATCAAATATAAGAAGTGAATGTTCAGCCAACATAGCATTTACAAAAAAAAAAAAAAAAAAAAAAAAAAACTTTACCTACCTACCGACCCTACTTTTTTTTGTCATGTTACCCTAAACAGACAAATTTTTTTTTTGGCCTAAGATAAGACTACCGCGCCACCCCCCCTCCCCCCCCCACCCACTTTGACAGAGCAAAAATCAACACCCTGACTGGTTGCTGTGAGGAGTAGGACTCCCTTGTTGGATTAATTCACAACAAAATTCCAACTGTGTACAGGGTGTTAATTTGTGGTATGTGACCAAGCGGAGAGATGGTACCGCGTCTTATCCCACTCAGGGAAGAGTGCTGCAGGGCAAGAAGGTTAATTATCGCAAAAGCATTACAAAAAAAAAAAATTCGTTTTTTCTCTACCCTCAGCAAACAAAGTAAACAAAAACGCGGCAAGTAATTCCCTCGAGGGAAATGCCCCTTTTAGTACCTTACGAGCCTTTTATTCTTTGATTTTATTATATTTGTCTTCCCGGCTTTTCCTCCTTTGCTGACAAACCCCACTGGGAGGCCTATATGTACCTTAATATCCAATTGTCAAGGAACCTCCCCGTTTTGTTGGGACTGGTAGACATCCACTGGGACTGTAAAACAGAATCGCAGGCAGAAGGAAAAGTGTATTCAGAGAAAATATGGGCGCGCAGAAATAAAATATATTTGTCGAGGATTGTAAATCATAACCGAAGAAAAAACATCACAGAACATAGAAGTATGATTGGGTGCGACCAGATGCATAAAATGTGAAGAGAAAGATTCACACACGAAATTTCAGTGAGCTCTTCTTAAACAAAGTCGACGATTTTTTTCTCTTAATGTTGAAGTAATGAGATTTATGCAGGCTTTGTAAAAATGTAGAGGAATAGTTAAACGTTTTTAGTAGATGGTTTTATATTAAAAAAAAGACGCTAGTGTAACAGTTTAAATGCACTGATGTTATGAGAAAGCGTAGAAGTGTTATCATTTATTAAAACGTGCCCATGAAAAGAACGAGGAAAATACTTTGACGAGCTTGCAAAGTCGAATCTTCTCTGGCAACCGCCTTTAGATAACGACCACCTTTAGATAACGACCGCCTTTAGATAACGACCACATTTAGATAACGACCACCTTTAGATAACGACCACCTTTAGATAACGACCACCTTTAGATAACGACCACCTTTAGATAACGACCACCTTTAGATAACGACCGCCTTTAGATAACGACAAGCTTTAGATAACGACCGCCTTTAGATAACGACCACCTTTAGATAACGACCACCTTTAGATAACGACCGCCTTTAGATCGACCACTTTTAGATAACGACCGCCTTTAGATAACGACCACTGTTAGATAACGACCGCATTTAGATAACGACCGCCTGCTTAGTATGACCAACCCAAAGTATTCCCGACACGTACCGGAATAAAACGACTTTTGCAGTTTGAAGAATTAACCGTAACACTGGCAATAAAGTCCATCTGCAGAGCCAAGCAACCAAGGAAAACATGTTTGCCAACTTAAAAGCGTTGTGGTTAAACGACATGTGAGTTGTAACATAGATACGGATTCACACGAGCACGCAAACGCGCAATTCAAGAGACGAAGCAAGTACAGAAATGTAAGTAATGTTTGTAAAGTTTACGGTAACACGATACTAACGGTTGGGCATACATATATATTTATATACGACTGTATACTTCAGATACGCGCGAAACGTGCCCCAAATATCCACATCTTACTGATATGGAGGTTATCATGTTTGGCTTCTCACACTAAATCTAGCACATCTGCCGACGATGAATTCTGATGCAGTTTCTGGTGTCCTAAATATTTAGCACCTGAAAGTTTAAGCGGCAATAATACTGATATCAGAGAGTATCGCTGAACAAGATTGTCCTTGATGACATTGTCTTTGCACTCAGTTCTACAATGCCATCAAAATGAAAAGGAACGAATGTGCACATTAGCTTGGGGGAAAAAAGGTGGGCAAAGACTCAAGCCAAAAAGGCTGTCTAGAAAGAAAGAAAAAAGTCAACACAAGGCTAAAATATGAGCTTTTTGGTAGTTATTGAAGAAGATTCCAAATTGCTCAATGTTGTTCAGTAAATCAACAGCAACGGACCATGAGAGTAATATCATTGACCAGTTCGTGATTGAAAGCACGGCGGCTTAAAAAACACACAACAGTCAACCCACTCACTCACCCGCTCTGATTCGACCACCAACACCCCCCCCCCCCCCCCACACACAGACACAATCACACTGACACACACACACACATACTCACACACAGACACACTCACACACATACACACACACACACACACACAAACACACACACACACACCCTGACCGACCCTCCTGATTTCCAAACACACATCCGAGAAAAAATCTGTCGCTTTAAATCCAGGGAATCTCACCACTGAGTTCTGAGGTCCACAAATATGGGTTGGGCGATGGTTATTCTGCCTGTATAGTTTTCAGCACCGCACAGCCGCATGTTAAAAGGTTTACTTTACTGCCCTTTATCCAAAGCTAGAAAAGCAAAAACAAAACAACATGGCTGCGACACATTCCAAACAGGTGCGCACGTGACAAGGGACCAGTCATTGCGTGGTAATCTAGACGCATCTGAGAGGGAATGCTCGTTGGGAAAATGTTCGCGGGTGCATCCGATTAAATAAGCATACATTGGGATGATTTGGTTTTTACTCTTGTTCTCTTACGTAGAAATGAACTCAGCCATACAACGAGAACAATTAATTTGGAGATTTGATTTCCACATTGCAAAACAAGTTATTTTATATTTTATTTGTTCAACGGAACGAGTTTATGTGTATGTATTGATGTCTTTATTGTTCTTGTGTTTTTTGTATTTTTGCATTTTATTTTATTTATTTTCATGTACCCCCATGGGGTTTCTTGAAATAAAATGTGACTTGACTTGACTTGTCTAAGCTCATTGTTTCCTTTGGAGATTGCGCCGGAGTAGCATGGTGGTTAGAGAGCTTGACTCGCACGCTGGCGCTCAGTGTTGGACCCCCACTTCGGGGCAAAAACAAATACCCGATGCGCGCTTCCGAGTACTCTCCTGTCCACCCAGCTTGAAATGGGTACCACCAAGTTGCCCCCACCAAACATACCGAGGGCCCGGTAGCTCAGTTGGTAGAGCACTGGACTTGTGATTCGAGGGTCACGGGTTTGAATCCGGGCCGTGACGGTTACGCGTCAATTTCATGTGCAGACTAAGAGATGGTATTCATGTTCCACCCCCGGGTCGCCACTATGGCATGTTAAAGTCCTCGGTCATTAAGCCATAAGTGCGGGTGGCTGATTATACCTAAACAAGCACACACCTGGGTAGCGCGACCTCCTTGCTGCTCGCTTTCTACTGGGAGGAAGCGATACGAATTTCCCAGCGATGGGACAAGATATAATGAGGAAGAAAAAAAAAAGGTAATCTAAACGCCTAATTCAAGGCCAGGTAAGGCTACGGCTGCGAGGGAGAGTAGATGGACACCGTCATCATCAGCTGGCCCTGGAGAAGTAATCTAACTCTTTTCTCCCCTACGACCAAACATGCTTACGGGATTCCCTTTTCACCAATTCTGACATGGGGTAGGGCATGTCTCAAGTTCTCGACACAGATTCAAAGATATACTTCTTTTTGTGTAGACCATTTTCTTAATCGTCACAAAACTGGCCATGTTTCTACCGGGGCTATGAGTATTCCTTAAACTGTGTGGCAACTTATTTCATACATCAACCATTGACTGTTTTTTCCCCAAGTGCTTTCAGTTCACAGCACATTGATTATTCTTTGCAATACATAAATCAACACATATTATTATGAAGTGATTGATTATACTATCAGAGGCTAGAAATGCATATCCTGCTAGATCATATTTGACTGGCTGCGCTTAGCTCGTTTTCACAAAACATGCAATCGTCTGTGCAATACATACTTGCATTTAAAACTGCCTTCACCGCGCCTCCAGCGTAGCTAGACAGTTTCAAAGCTCATCAAGCATGTGCTGAAATCTGCTGCGTCCATTGAAATTCCAGGGCTGAATTCTCCGATGGCGTTTAAGTGACGCAAGGAGAAGGGTTCCCAGCTGTCGATGCTTTTCAGTTTGTCGAGATGGTAAATTCTCTCTCATCTTGAGATTGGCCCCTCTCTCTGTCGTAATTTTAGTGTGTGCGTGTGGGTTTTATTTCCCAATTTGAAACTATTCTTATCCCAGAGAAGAATGCAAAAAGAGTGTAAAAATCAGGGATTTCACTTTCATGGGTTACTACTTTTTGCTTGCTTGTTTGGTTCTCTAATTACGCTTTGCACTGAAGTGCATCGAAGTCGTGAATTTTTCACTGACACACCCGAGCTATGGCGTGATGTTCTACGACAACGATGTTGCAGGTGTAAACGAATAAGAGGAGGAGAAGGGAAGGGGGGGGGGGGAGAGATGAGAGAGAAAGAGAGAGTGAGAAAGATAGAGACAGACACAGACAGACGGACAGAGAGATAGAGGGATAGACAGAGAGAGAGAATGAGAGAAGGTTAGACAGAGAGTGAGAGAGAGAGAGATAGAGAGAGAGAGTGAGAGAGAGAGAGTGAGAGAGAGAGTGAGAGAGAGAGAGTGAGAGAGAGAGAGAGAGAGTGAGAGAGAGAGAATGAGAGAGAGAGAGTTAGAGAGAGAGTTAGAGAGAGAGGGAGAGAGAGAGAGAGTGAGAGAGAGAGAGCGAGAGAGAGAGAGAGAGTGAGAGAGAGTGAGAGAGAGAGAGAGGCACAGAGAGAGTGAGAGAGAGAGAGAGCGAGAGAGAGAGAGTGAGAGAGAGAGAGAAAGCGAGAGTGAGAGGGAGAGAGAGTGAGAGAAAGAGTGAGAGAGAAAGAGAGAAAGACAGAGAGGGCAGAGAGAGACAGAGAGAGACAGACAAAGAGAGAGAGCGACAGACAGAGAGAGAGAGAGAGAAAGAGAGAGAGAGAGCGAGAGAGAGAGCGAGAGAGAGAGAGAGCGAGAGAGAGAGAGAGAGAGAGAGAGCGAGAGAGCGAGAGAGATTCGGATTCGGATTCGGATTCGGATGGTTTATTCACATAGGCCATTGCCCCTAGTGAAGGGGTGTGAGCAAAAGCAAAAACATTGAATCATTTTTACATTCAGTAGACTCAAAACAGTGCATATTTTTTTCAAAAGTGGATAACAGATACATCCATGCAGACATCTACATACAAAATTACGATAACAGTGTTTCTCGTATCTTAAATGCTTTATACAAATATAAATATAAATCACGTACAGTTTTTTTCATGTGTTGAAGCTAAAAGAAGGCTGAGTCGAAAAGCACTTGGTTGCCTGTAATATTTCAGTGGGATGAATTTTTCTCTCAATTTATGGAAGTATGGACAGACAAGAACAAAATGGACTTCATTTTCCAGTTTATCTTTACAAAAGGGACACATGTAATTATTAACATCATAAACTTTTCTGTAACGATGAGTGTGAACGGCAATTTCAGAGATCCCTAACCTAAACCTTATCATCATGAATCTTAAATGTCTGTCAATATTAAACAAAAGGTAAGGTTTGATCTCAGGAACAGTACAAAATGTTCTATACACAAAAAATCTTTCACTATTTTGAATATGAAACTCCCAGTCTTGCCATCTGCATGCAATTAATCTATCTTTCAAAACATACAAAAACTTGTTTTCGTCAACAACACCTTGATTCAACCACACAAAACCATATCCTAACTGATACAATTTACAACGCACATTTGACGCCCAATTCGATTTACCATTCTCATCCATCCTGTACAGCATTTTATATGATTTATGAGGCAATCTATGCTCAGACATTCTCAACAATTTCAACCAATATTTAATACATTTCAATATTGAATTTACGTACAAAGGGTATCTGTTAGTTTCTCCATATACCAAATCGTTTGGTGTACGCATTTCTAAACCCAGAAACTTTTTCAATGCAAATAAATGAACCTTTTCACATTCTATGGCTGCTTTATCTAAGCCCCATAACTCTGCACCATATTGTGTAATAGGTTGTACTTGTGCATCAAATAGCTTTAGATAAACATCCAAACTAGTATTATTAATCATGTATAACTTATGTGAAATCGACAACAAAGCTTGCTTAGCTCTACTTGCAAGGTCTAAGCAGGCAGCCGTAAAACTAAGCCTGGTCGAAAAAAGTATTCCCAAATACTTATATGCATTCACTACAGGTAAAACATTCCCTTCATAAATCCATCTTTCTCTGGCAGCCAAATAGCCCCCCTTCCTAAAAACCACAATATTACTTTTACTCATATTTACTTTCAACTGGAGAGAACGAGCTGCCTTGTCCAGATTATTTAATTGGTTTTGTAAACCAACCACAGTTTCTGACAGCAATATCAAATCATCAGCAAACAAAAGTAGAAACAACTCAAAATAATCTATCGTAAAAATGGCACCATGTTTTCCAACTTCAATAATCTGAATTGCTAATTCATTAATATACAATGAAAATAAAACAGGACTACACACATCTCCCTGCTTCACCCCAAATGTGCATTTTATACATTCAGTCAACTTAAATCCACATCTCACTCTCACCTTTACTGACTCATACATACTCTTTATACATTTGAGAAGTTTTCCCGTCACTCCATTTTTTAACAAAATAGGCCAAAGCAGGTTTCTATTTATAGAATCAAAAGCCTTTTCAAAGTCTATGAAAGCGACATACAGTTTACGGTTAAGGGCAAATTGTTTCTGTACGAAAGCTAACAAAGTAAACATGTGATCAGTGGTAGTATAACACCTCTTAAATCCAGCCTGGTATTCACCAGTAATATTATGTAACTCCACCCATTCCTGCAATCTGTCATTAATTATAGAACCAAAAACTTTACTACTGACATTGCAAATAGAAATACCGCGATAATTATTTGGATTATTAGCATCACCTTTTTTAAAAAGAGGTATCATAATAGACTCAGTCCAGCTTTCAGGGAACACACCTTTCGAAAACAAAGAATTAAAAAACTGTACAAAAAAATCAATTATTACACAATCAGAATGTTTCAAGAGCTCACCAATAATACCATCTGGTCCAGATTTTAACTTTCTCATTGCAACAAGCACATCTTCTCTTGAAATAGGACGATTCATAATACCATTATCATCATCAACAACATCATTATCAACATCAGCCTCACGATCAATACTTTCACCCTGATTTACACTTTTATCCAATAATGCATTAAAATGTTGAAACCATGCATCCAAAGTAATATTATTCTTCGTATGCTTCCTTTTTGCAGAAAATTTATGCATAGTATTCCAGAACTCCTTTTGATCATTAACAACAGCAATAAGTTCATTTAAAATTGATTCATTATGTTCTCTTCTCTTTCTGTCCAACATATTTTTATATTCCCTCCTGGCTATACAA
>NC_090258.1:15776787-15794287 GCF_037325665.1 Littorina saxatilis
CAATCAGATGTTGTAAACCGGCTGAAGAAGAAATTGCAACAGGAAGTCAAACTGATAACAACACAGGAAATGAAAGAAGAAGAACTAGAGAAAGAAGATGGGAAAAAAGTAATTGGAGATAAACGATATTGCCACCCAAGGGGAACGGTTAGTTATAAAGTACTAGGCCACACACTTAGAATTTTAGATTATTAAATAACATGTTTTGCAAAGAATCGTCTTCCTCCCTCCACATTAACATAGTATACCGTCGCACATTCGCGCAGGTATACACACACAAACACGAGCTACACGCACACACACGCACGCACGCACACACACACGCACACACGCACGTACGCACGCACGCACACGCACGCACACACACGCACACACATACGCACGCACACACACACACATACACACACACGCACATACACACACGCACACACACACACGCACGTACACACGCACGCACGCACTCATGCACGTACGCACACACACACGCATACACACACACACAAACACACACCGTGCACACACACACACACACACACACACACACACACACACAGCCTACAAGCCACATCTTGCAGAATGTATAAAAGCTGTCAGTCGGTTTCAAGCTACAAGAAGTAACATTTTCCACCGAAAGGTACCGAAAAGCCAGAGAAAAAACATAATTATAAGAAAAACAACCACCCCCAAAACACTTGACGAGTTAACAAGTTTCACCTGGACAACAGACATTCCCAGCCAATCTGCTAGCCGGCCGACGATTTACAGTTTTGGACAGCCCAGACACATTGCATTGGAGCTCATGGATAGGATCGCACGATTGCCTTCACCTGCGCGTATAGATACATATCTTTGCCTTCCAAGATTGACGACTCCGAATAGGCGCCACCGACACTCTCCACATGAGTATGCCATACGGACCTAATAGATATTAAACATAATAAGAAAACAAGTCGCGTAAGGCGAAATTACTACATTTAATCAATCTGTGGAACTCACAGAATGAAACTGAACGCACTGCATTTTTTCACAATGACCGTAGTCCGCCGCTCGTGCAAAAGGTGAAATTAACGAGCCTGTTTAGCGCGGTAGTGGTTGCGCTGTGCTGCATAGCACGCTTTTCTGTACCTCTCTTCGTTTTAACTTTCTGAGCGTGTTTTTAATCCAAACATATCATATCTATATGTTTTTGGAATCAGGAACCGACAAGGAATAAGTTAAAATTGTTTTTAAATCGATTTCGGAAAGTTTATTTTAATCATAGTTTTTATATTTTTAATTTTTAGAGCTTGTTTTTAATTCGAATATAACATATTTATATGTTTTTGGAATCAGAAAATGATGAAGAAAAAGATAAACGTAATTTTGAATCATTTTATAAAAAATAATTTTAGTTACAATTTTTAGATTTTTGATGACCAAAGTCATCAATTAATTTTTAAGCCTCCAAGCAGTGAAATGCAAAACCAAAGTCTGGCCTTCGTCGAAGATTGCTTGGCCAAAATTTCAATCAATTTTATTGAAAAATGAGGGTGTGACAGTGCCGCCTCAACTTTTACAAAAAGCCGGATATGACGTCATCAAAGACATTTATCAAAAAAATGAAAATAAGTCTTGGGATATCATACCCAGGAACTCTCATGTAAAATTTCATAAAGATCGGTCCAGTAGTTTACTCTGAATCGCTCTACACACACACACACGCACAGACACACACAGAGACACACATACACCACGACCCTCGTCTCGATTCCCCCTCTATGTTAAAACATTTAGTCAAAACTTGACTAAATTTAAAAAGAAGCCAAAAAAAGTTAAAAAGAAGACGATTGCACTGTGTTTACAGTTATCTGATTATTCATACGACAAAATGGACATTTTCGCACTTGCCTTTCTAAGCGGAGTGGCGCAGTGGTTAGAGCGCTTGCCTCTCACGCTGGAGGTCGTGGTTCGTCCCCCACTCGGGGACAAATACAAATACCCGATTTTTCCGAGCGCTCTCCAGTCCACCCAGCTGGAAATGGGTACCTGACCCTATTCAGGGCCGGGGAAGGCAAAGGCAGCGAGGGAGAGGAGATGGGCACCGCCCTCATAAAAAAGCTGGCCCCCAGAAAAGTGGAGATCTCTAACATCTCTCTCCCCTACGACCAGATGGTTATGGGAATACCTTTACCTTTACCTTTACCTTTCTAAGACACAAGCAGATGATGTTGGGAGAGGAAGGTTGACTGGAGAGGGGGGGGGGGGGAGAGGGGGGGGGGGAAACCAAACTGTGTGTACACAAAGCTCTTCCACCGGAACTCAAACGATAAATAACTACTTACTACCTTCAGTGAATGCAGAGTTGAAAGACTATACTCGTCGATGAACTTCAGGAACTGAAGAATAACAAAAATCACCCGGTAAAACCATGAATGTACAAACAAACTAGCATTCTCATTCCAGTTGCTCTGTTCCCTTCATTCCGCTCTTCGGCCGCTCGGATTACTCGAGGGTGCAACAGCAACATTAACAACAGAACAATGAATTTGTGATCCTAGGGCTAGGGTCGCAGGTTGGAATCCGGGCCGGGACGGACACGGGTCAGCTTTATGTGCAGACTCAGAGACGGTATCCATGTTCCACCCCCGTGTCACCACTGTGGCACGTAAAAGACCTCGGTCATTCTGCCATAAGTGCAGGTGGTTGATTACAGCTAAAACACGCATACACCTGGGTAGCGCAACTCTCTTGCTGCTAGCTTTCCACTGGGAGGAAGCGACCCGAATTTCCCAGCGATGGGACAATAAAGTAACGAAAATGAGAAGAAGAAGAAAAAAAAAAAAATTACAAGCAAATAAGCGCTCCCTTTAATCACTCAGCCCTTTCTAACTGATCTTGTTTTCAAGTACTGGGGCTTCACGTGGGTGAAGTTCAGGGAATGAAAAGGGGAAACGGGCATCCGCACAACAAAGAATTCACAAACAAATTAACACTTTTCTTTCGGCTTAGCGCTTTGTTCGTCGACAACTACCGGAGCTAGTCTAAGGTGCACCAAACGGAATTCAAAAAGCAAAAAAAAAAAAAAAAAAAAAAATAAAAAAAATCGCCCGAAAGAACAATGAATTTACTAACAAATTAGCATCCTCATTGCGCAGTCCTTTGTTCTTCTCTGCAACATCCGGGCCTGCGTATTGTCTTGGACACGAGAGGGTGTTGTAAGACAAGAATGATTCGCCTTGTTGTCAACTTGAAGTGTCTTTATGGCTTTCTGTGGGTGCTCTGTGTTTTGTGAGGTGTCACGGAGAGGTGGGGATTTCAAGTGTTGGAAATTAGGGGTGAGTAGGTGTAAAGACTACATAATATGTGTATAAGTGTATGAGTACGTAGGGGTGGGGTGTGTGTGTGGGAGGGACTGGATCGGGCGGAAGGAGGGGCTGAGTGAGTGGGAAGGGGGAGGGTGTGTGTGTGTGTGTGAGTGTGAATGTGGCCGTGCATTCAGTTTGTACGAGTGTGTGTGTGTGTGTGTGTGTGTGTGTGTGTGTGTGTGTGTGTGTGTGAGTGTGAATGTGGCCGTGCATTCAGTTTGTACATGTGTGTGTGTGTATGTGTGTGTGTGTGTGTGTGTATGTGTGTGAGTGTGAGTGTGAATGTGAATGTGGCCGTGCATTTAGTTTGTATATGTGCGTGTGTGTATGTGTGTAAATGAGGAAGCAGAGAGAGAGAGAGAGAGAGAGAGAGAGAGAGAGAGAGAGAGAGAGAGAGAGAGAGAGAGAGAGAGAGAGAGAGAGAATATGAGAGAGAGAATGAGAGAGAGAGAGATACAGAGTCAGAGAGAGAGAGAGACAGAGACAGAGACAAAGACGACAAAGACAGTGTTATGATATCCATGGTACCTGTGAAACACCAGGAACCCAGTACCTCTGAGCTATAGCGGATACTGTTATATTTTGCTTACTGAGAGTATCTTCCCTTTCCTTATGGCTGTACTTCCTGCAAGATGGATACCTCAATACAATGTTGAAACTGAACTACTTCTCCTGAGTCTGCAGTGAGGGTGAGTGAAAGACACACATACAACATCATGAACAGCAAACAATAACATCACAGACAGACACAGACAGACAGAGACATACAGACAAATAGGTGAGAGACAGACAGTCAGAGGGAGACATTGGCAGAGGTAAGGACAAGCAATATCTCTATTCTGTTCTGATCTACGTACCATCCCCTGCCTGTATTCCAGGTGTAAATATAGGGTCGCAGTGTGTATTGAATGTTTACGCTACCTGACTGAAACTGGTATTTAGAAGGTGCTACGAATGCTTGGGTGGTTACACATCGGCTGCTTCGGGTGTCTCGGTTGACATAAGGTTAGAGAGAGAGAGAGAGAGAGAGAGAGAGAGAGAGAGAGAGAGAGAGAGAGAGAGAGAGAGAGAGAGAGAGAGAGAGAGAGAGAGAGAGAGAGAGAGAGAGAGAGAAGGCGAACGCGAATTTTTATTGCATCAAACACAATGTGTATGTACACGGGGGAGAAAATAATATGCAGGTGAACAAAGTGGACTTGACCGTCCGGAAGCAGGGCAACTAAAAATCAACACATAGAACAAGAAGTAAAAACAGAAAAAAAATACAGTAAGATGAAGAGAGAGAGAGAGAGAGAGAGAGAGAGAGAGAGAGAGAGAGAGAGAGAGACAGACAGACAGACAGAGAGACAGACAGACAGACAGACAGACAGAAAATAGCGCGCGCGAGAGAGAGATATACCATGCAAGACAGAACAGAGAGAACTAGGGAGACAGACCGAGACAGAGACAGAGATAAACAGATACAGAGACAGAGACCGGTATATAGATTATCCCAAATGAGAACGATAGATGTACGTATGTGAGGTGACCCCGTTTCTCGTCGGACAAGCTCCTTCTGTTCGCTGCACGTGCCAGGCTGTGCTGGAAGTGATCGGTGACGTTGTTTGCTGCTATTCGGGTGAGGTACAGGCGTGACCGTGTCAGAGAGAGTGTTAATGGTTCTGAGTCTGTCTTCTCTGCCATACTGAAAGTGAATCTGGATGGATAGATATAAACTCGGCCAAAACAAATATTGCACCCATTGCGTACCCCAACTCAGTAAAACATTCATTTGAGTCTCATTTTATTCAAACTTTCTATTATCATTAAAGGCCGTCCTATTTGCTATCTGGCACGCTTTTTGTTTTACAGGGGTCACAAATAGCATGTGGGTTTGAAGACATTCGCATATTGTGTTTTGTTTAAAACAAGACTTTATTCAATTTGTATCGTAACATATAAACAATATATGGCATTTTTCACTCAAGGAAAGTGCTTATTTTAAGCAATCCTAGTGAAAACATCACAGTGGTTAGCACGATGGCGGACACAATCAAAATAATCCTTTCAGAATACTGTAACAAACAGAAAAACAAGATACAAAAACAAACAGAAAAGAGGAGGGGGTGGTAATACAGAAGGTGATAATACAAAAACCTGATTACAGTAATACTTAGTGCACAGAACACACACACACACACACACACACACACACACACACACACACACACACACACACACACACACGCACACACGCACACACACACACACACACCCACACACACACATACACACACACACACACACACACACACACACACACACACACACACACACATGGTTAATGCGTTTTGTGATCGGGGAAAATGTCACTAAATTGCACAAACTGAATCGAGGCATAATTAATAAATCCAAACAAAGACACAATACTTGATATGAGGCACCAAGTCCGGACTGGACGGAAAACACCAGCTACTGTATATCCACTACATCAAACATTAGCGAATGATTTTTTTTTTAGAATTTACAAACCACACAAAACAAAAACCACAAGAACTATGAAATAATGTATTTATCTTCAGAAATTTTCAAGAACAGTTTCTGCTGTCGGTTTTTTAACACGCCAATAAGTTGGGTGTACTTCGCGAAACACATCGGTATGTAGAAAGTACAATGTATTTTCCCTAGAATTCATATTACTTCGCGAGAGAAAGAAACACACAACCCGATAATCATTCACAGTTTTGGTTACCATCATTTGCAAAACTAGTATCGGCCAGACGATGAATCTTCTGAACTATGAATGGATACATGGATATGTGTGCCTGTCCGTGCGCTGATGAGACATCTGGCTAATTCATACACACATCAAATGGGAACAAAAATGGGATAACGAACACAACTTTCAACTGCGGATAATCAGAAAGCCCAACCTTGTTAAAAAATGATATCTCCCCAAATCCAAAAAATCCCAATAAAGACCCCTCCTTTTTACGACCGATTTGTCTGGACATTTTCAAGGTCGTTAGTGGGAGGTTTTAATGTATTTTCACCAGACGAACCTCTTGTGAACTAGACGCGTACATTCCCCGGTGAAGCATTTCTCTAATCGACACATACATGATGTTTTATTTATCGATAGGTTAATGTTCAATCTAAATTGGGCCATGATGATGGAATATTCACAGAATGTACAGGGACATTGGTCATGCTCCTAACTGTGTAATATCATATACACGACTCAAGTGTGGGTAAAAATCGCTGTCTCAGCATAAATAATTGACAACATGATCTGTCTGACCTTTCGCTCGCCTGCCACCGATATCCATCGTTTTCGTGCCAGTGGTAGAATACTTTATCCCAAGGTGGTGGGTTCAAGTGCTAGTCTTTCGGATGAGACGAAAAACCGAGGTCCCTTCGTGTACACTACATTGGGGTGTGCACGTTAAAGATCCCACGATTGACAAAAGGGTCTTTACTGGCAAAATTGTATAGGCATAGATAAAAGTGTCCACCAAAATACCCGTGTGACTTGGTATAATAGGCCGTGAAAAGTAGGATATGCGCCGAAATGGCTGCGATCTGCTGGCCGATGTGAATGCGTGATGTATTGTGTAAAGAAAATTCCATCTCACACGGCATAAATAAACCCCTGCGCCTTGAATATGTGCGCGATATAAATTGCATAAAATAAGATAAAACATTTAAAAAAAAAAAACAACAAGAAGAGCAAACGCTCGATCGAGTCACTTTCGCAGTTCTGAATATTATATGAGGCATCAGATGGACAGGAAGAAATTGCTATTCACAACACAATGAGTCACGTTCACATAAAATTTGAGCCCGGTCACTTTTATAGTTTCCGAGAAAAGCCCAACGTTAAGTTGTGTGTTGCCGAACAGAAAAGGCTAGTTATCTCCCTTGTTTTTCTGATAACGTTCGTAAAAGGCTACAGATGTAAATACTTTGATGTAAAGAATAATCCTACAAAGTTTCAATCACATCCGATGAACTTTGTCAAAGATATAAAATGTCTAATTTTTCCTTTGACGCTGACCTGTGACCTTGAAAAAGGTCAAAGGTCAACGAAACCATCGTTAAAGTGTAGAGGTCATTGGAGGTCACGACTAAACAAAATATGAGCCCGATCGCTTTGATAGTTTCCGAGAAAAGTCCAACGTTAAGGTGGTGTCTACGGACGGCCGGCGGGACGGCCGGCCGGCCGGACAGACTAACACTGACCGATTACATAGAGTCACTTTTTCTCAAGTGACTCAAAAAATGAATCCCTGCGCTTAGAACTGTACCCACGGAATACGCCCGATATAAGCCTCATATTGATTGATTGATTGATGTTTGCATCTATACGGAACATTTCACTTAAAAATACTCCCTCCTCGATTATCTGCTCTGCCTAATATCTGTCCGGGATTTTTAATGGGATAAGAGAATCATAGCTTCCACTTTGACACATACCAAAAATCTACGGGCTGGTTGATTCCTGTGTTTAATGATATTTTTGTTTTGTCTTAGATTTAATAATAATAATAATAAATATAGCTATTCTGATGAACACGTGGGGGAATTCGGGGGCTGTGATTGGATGGTCTCTTCCGATCATCAAAGCATAATGCTGCGGAAGTCGGCCATTTTTCTCAATATCCAAAAGCATATTGTCAATAACAAAGACGCATGGTTCCGGTTTCTTCCACGTGTATAAAGTACACCCATACCTCGCCAGGTTTGTTTCTGTGACTAGTCGACAGACGATGCCATTTGCTTTGTGTGTGTTTTTGTTGTTGC
The DNA here is from genome assembly GCF_037325665.1 of Littorina saxatilis. Lineage (NCBI taxonomy): Eukaryota > Metazoa > Mollusca > Gastropoda > Littorinimorpha > Littorinidae > Littorina > Littorina saxatilis. Next base: position 15,784,914 of record NC_090258.1, read on the forward strand.
TTACTGTACATGACATACATTACGTGTAAAATCCAGTTTTTTTACAGGCAACGAACCTTGCAAATTTCCAGAAGCTGCTATCTGAAGCACTGTGATCTGAAGCGACCTATCTCTGATTCTAGCAGACGATCTCTCCAATGTTTAACACAAAATCAGCAAACTCTCCTGTCACATAGAACGTCCATTGTATAATGCAATGTTGAAATGAAGTTACCGGTCTGAAACATTTAATCGTTTCTTCTGAGACAATCCTTGTTCTCTTATCATCTGCAGATTTACCGCAGTCTTCACCTCGCGAATTTCCAACAGAAGTCAGACTTTCGAACATACAATATACGTAGGCAAGCATGATACGTCATGACGTCATATGATTCCTAGCATATTGACGTAATGCTAAACATCCGGTTATCTCGAGTTTTCTCCGTAATACATGTCCGTGGGTTTTTCAATGTTCGGTTATTTCCGTGGCTTCATGCGGAAAGGGAACCGTCGTCTGCAATCAACGACATGGACCATTCTGGTATTTGTTGCTGACAAAAACATGATTTTAACACAGAATTTAATGTCAGAATAGCTATATAAACGCTATTGTGCTTTCATCGTAGCAATAGGGTCCGATATTTAGACTCGAACAAGTATAATGCGACTCGTCTTCGACTCGTCGGCATTATACTTGTCTCGTCTAAATATCGGGCCCTATTGCTACGCTGAAAACACAATAGCTGTAGTAATAATAATTGTCAGTAAGTACTGGTGTCACATGACTGATGTGAACCAGTTGATTGGCTAATGGCGATGCGCTAAAACTGTTAGCGCACTCTTGGAGTGCGCTAACTTTTCCACAGAGCGTATTCTTCCGCCCTTTGCCTAAGCGAGAGTGTACTCTCATCCTCAGAATTAATTAATGACATGTAGCTTATATTCTCCACAATACCAATGATTATGACCATAAATTTCCTGCTTCTCAATTAAAGCAGAAGTGGGTTTTTTTTCTGACAGATTGCATGTGCCTGTGCCACAGTTGCCACTGATCTAAAAATAGAACCCGCTGTGTCTAATTTTTCAGTTTCGACTTGCGAAGATTCCTCTCATAATTATGCCATGTTAGTGGCATGTAGCTTATTATCCACATTACCAAATGATGAGTTAGTAGGCTATACAATTCCCAGCAGCTAACAGAAAACACAAGTGTTATTCCGATAACGTAGCAGCTAGATCAGCACGTAGCCAGACTACACTGAAATACTGCATCTGTTTAGTAAATGAATGTTTTCCGAATTATTATTTCAAGGCAAGAACAATCGGAATCGAAAACGTGTAGGGTTTAGAACGTTCTTACCATATATAAGACTTATTACCAGCCTGCCTCATGCGTGCAGACTCAGTGCAACGTGACGAGCAATTTTTGTTTTTGAAATGAGACTCAGTGCAGTGGTTCGATTGCCTAGCAGACGACATAAATCCCGCTCAGCAAATTAACATGTTGGGCAAATGTGAACGATAAAACGATGGGGATATAATACGTGTAGGGTTCAGAGCATTCTTACCGTTCATATTTAGTTCCAGACTCCCCGATGAGTGAAGATACCACACGAGAAACATGCCACATTTATTTTGAAAATGTGCTTACCGTCGACCTTGGCAAGGGGCAACACTCTGCACAGTCAATCTGTCGAAGCTCGATGAAGGTTTCGAATCGCAAATAACTAAGAGCACAGTCCTTTCTCCGAGTTTAAATGAGGTCTCTATGAAAAATCATCACCTTTTAGCTTAACGCTACACTGGAATTTACCAACAGAAATTAAAACAAGAGTTTGCGTGTGACGAAAACACGACACACTTGAGACAGCCCACACAAAAGTTGATCTGACACAAACCTGACCACAAAGTTACGCCTATCCAAATGCGCGTTGCAAAATGTGCGTTTTGAATCTTCTTTTTTCTCTGGCGGTACTGACAATATCGTTATTGAAACAATTCCAGTGCACTAAGGGATTTATATAGAAAATCTCGAAAATAATTATTGAACTCAGCGCTATGCGCTTCGTTCAATAATGAATTTTCTCGATTTGCTCTATAAATCCCTTAGTGCACTGGGATGTCTCAATAACATTTTGAAGTGCCTAACCTATGGCTCTAGGCCCTTTACAAAAGAACATATATAAAATAGACTACTGTTAACATACTATTCAAATATGCTATACACACTATATATACACACATCCCCAGCGAACACTTTCAACAATCATACCAATTTGAAGGGAGAGGAGTACGTGCAGAAATGCTGGCTATATTTCTTAGTATGAATTACGTCCCAGTTACAAAATGTATTGAAAAGAAAAGTCCACTCCGCACAAAATGTATTGAAAAGAAAAGTCCACTCCGCACAAAATGTATTGAAAAGAAAAGTCCACTCCGCACAAAATGTATTGAACAGAAAAGTCCACTCCGCACAAAATGTATTGAAAAGAAAAGTCCACTCCGCACAAAATGTATTAAAAAGAAAAGTCCACTCCGCACAATATGTAGAAAGGCTGTTGGTACAGTCGAACAGTCAAACCTGCCTTTGCAACCACCTCTCGTAAGCGGCCACCTTACCCACAACGACCACTCCATAGGATCCCGGACGACTTTTTCGTCTATATAGTTCACCTTTCAATGGCGACCACTTGCCGACAACGACCACGTTTGGTCCGTTCCTTGAGCGGTCGCTATAGACAGGTTCGACTGTAATTATAGTGTCCAAACCGGAGGATGACCATGGCGCACGTGCCAGCCTGAAGCGGTCTGTGTTGATTAACAAGATCTGATCGTTTACATTTGCAGGAAGGAGTGTTTAAGAGCACTGGAGAACTAGTTATAGAGGGCGATTAATTTTCCTGATATATCTTTCGTATCGCTGCCGACTTGAAGCATCGTGAATTAAACATTCATCAAAGACCGGCTTAACCGGGACAGTTTATGGGCTGTCACTGATGTAGGACGTTGAGTGTCGAGCAGAGCGCTGCTGCTTTGAATAACGGCAAAACAGAGTGGAATTGGTGTTGGTGGGGGTGATGATGGTGGTGGTGGTAGTGGTGGTGATGATGACGATGACGACAAGGCAGTCATAGAGACAGAGAAAGACAGAGAAAAACAGAGGAAAGAGAACAAAACAAGATCAGGTTCACATGCTGCTTCTGCTGCTGTTGATGCCAACGACGACAACGATAATGACGACGATGACGACGGCGATGATGACGATGGTGATGATGACGATGATGATGATGATGGTGAAGATCAAGACAAGGGTGTGTACGCGTGCGAATATGACATTGCGAAAGAAGAGAAACGCTGAGAGAGAGAGAGAGAGAGAGAGAGAGAGAGAGAGAGAGAGAGAGAGAGAGAGAGAGAGAGAGAGAGAGAGAGAGAGAGAGAGAGAGAGAGAGAGAGAGACAGTGAGAGAGAGAGAGAGAAAAAAAGAGAGAGAGAGAGAGGGAGAGAGAGAGAGAGAAAGAGAGAGAGAGAGGGAGAGAGAGAGAGAGAGAGAGAGAGAGAGAGAGAGAGAGAGAGAGAGAGAGAGAGAGAGAGAGAGAAATAATTAATCAGAACATTAATATTTTAATCAGTGTCACGCACAAGATGAACACGATCCTCCTTGAGTAGTTTCATCTGCATATGATGCCTCAGTCCAAAGCGAAGGAGGTCTAATTATGCACTCATTAAGAGAAGATCAGAGGAAAGTAATCATACGAAACTAATTCCAGTGGTAGTCAGCAAAGCAATCAATGCAATATGCGGGCCTCTCTTGTTCTATGCTGCTGCGGTCTAAGTAATGAATCATATATGTATGATAATGTACACCTGATTAAAAAGAGTGACCACCGTAGGTAAGACACAGTTTCTGACGCCTCAAAGTGTGTCGAAGGGGCGGGGAAATAGCTCAGTCGGTAACGCGTTGACTTTGAAACCAGTTCGTCGCTATCTGCGTGAGTTCGACCCCCTGGGCTCGGCGAGGTATTTATTTTCCAGCTTCAACTTTCTGAGCTGCACTCTCTTCTGTGTTCAATCAATCTCGTGTGCGCGCATGCTTAGAAAACACGAACACACCCATGCAGATAATAACTATTTTAAGAAAGAGGGCAGGTCACTTTCCACAAGACAAAAACAACCTAAATTTCAATGAGGGTGATATAATAGAAAGCTAGGACATAATCATACCTGACCATATCATACCTTTTCTTACCTTACCTTACCTAGCCTTATTCTACCTTAAAGGGGTACTTTTTATCTCACTGTTTTGGAGCAGTTTCTGTCAAATTTGACGAATCGGAGGAATGTGGGAAATCCAATGTACGCGCACACGGCCCCATTTGCTCGAAAACTCGCCACAAATATGATAATAATGAAATCAAAGTGAGTGAATGAGTATCAGTCGCATCTTCTCTCCGTTGCTGGCAACAGAAAGCAGTCAAGAGGCGACGCCGGGCGGCAAGACGGACAGCGGCATGTATCACGCATGTTCACATGGCAGATTTTTTACCAACTTGTTCCCAACTTTTGTTGGTTTGAAATCGTTCCCGAGTTTTGGGCGAAAAGTCTGCCATGTGAACGGCCCAAACGATTTCGGTTCGATCTAGGACTGATTTAGCCTCGACTTGAAAACTCACTTGATCATGACTCGACTAGGTCATGACTTATCGCAGATTTTGCGCAGACTTTCCTTACAGCGCTTACTGATTGGTTATCTCTAACCAAACTGCCATTCCCAGGGCCGGACCAAGTTCGTTTGAGGGGGGGGAGGGGGTTCCAACTGAAGGCAGGGGTCCAAAGTCCACATTTTTTTTCTCTGAGAGGTACATTGGATGGCCAGGGGGGGGGGGGGGGAGGGGGTTCCGGAACCCCAGGAACCCCCCCCCCCCCAGATCCGGCCCTGCTTCCCGCATTAGGAGGTAGCTCCGTTAGCTGAACTGGCCTTAAGTCTGCCGAGAACCGCCGCTTAAAACTAAGTTGAGCGTGTGTGCTGTTCACGTGGGCAGCGATTTTGATTTGACTCGGCGCCGGCTAAAATTGGTTGAGAGATGGGGGAAGTTGGTAAACTTAAGTCTGCCTTGTGAACAGCACTTAATTAAGACTGATAGACGTAGCGCAAACACTACACGCCGCAGAACTATTATTCCAGGACAAATCTGGTTTGCACGGTAAAAGCATGCTGCATATTTCACACAAAACTAAACAAACAGATCAAGATTCTAGGCGAGCAGTAGCCAATGCTAACGCTGCAGAACTTTAATTCCAGATAACTGGAGCAGCTGTTCCTGTCACTGTTACATTAAACTGACCAATCCGGGCCAAGACACGTTTAATGACACGACAGGTGTGACATGAAGATGAGCCGTTATCACTTTCACAACGCTATCACAACACTTACAGAGCGCTTGGAAGCAGGTAACTGGTATGGACAGGTGTGGACTAATTATTGCACTGGACAGAAACCAACAGAAACCTTCTGAGAATAGGGCAATTAAAACATTTTGAAATAGGTCACTGGTAGGAAGAGATGTAAAATTCACTGTCGTATCAATGACTGAAGATTACCAAAAAGGTCAAAACTAGGCAAATATAGCGTAAGCAGAGGAGAATTCTTACCATCACAAGTCTTGCAGGACACTTGGAAATAGGTCGATGGTAGGAGCAGATTTAAAAGTCACTGTCGTATAAAAAAACAAAGACGCAGTAAGAACAGAGGTTGTGGACACAGCAACGCTTCGCGAGAGACAGAGACAGGCGAACACAGGTCCGTGACGAGACAGACAGAAATACAGACAGACAGACAGACAGACAGACAGACAGACAAACGCCCTGACCAATTAACAGACAGACAGACAGACAGACAGACAGACAGACAGACAGACAGACAGACAGACAGACAGACAGGCAGACAGACAAACAGACAAACAGACAAACAGACAGAAAGACATACAGACAGATACACAGACATACACACAAACGCACATACAGACATACATACATACAGACACACGCACAGACCAATTAACAGACATTGACAGACAGACAGACAGACAGACAGTTCGATGCAATGTTAGAACCTCCGGAGCATTTTTCAAATGAAACGAGCATTCACAAGTCAACTCCCATAGAATCATACTAACATTTAGGAGAACATTTTTCAAATTCATCACCAACTTGAAAACCGAAAAACCTCAGTTCAACTGTCGTGCGTCGTAAGACTTATCAGAGAAGCGTACGTCTCTTCCTGTCGTTTTTAAACACACTTGCACGCCATTTGTTCCACCTGTCTGTCAACATTTTAAACGGTTCCGCCCCGTTCAGGCAGTTTCTGTCAAACACTCAAACGGTTGAACTCCCAGGAAACACATCCTTCAAATTTTATTTAAAAAAAACCGGCACGGTTGGCCTAGTGGTAAGGCGTCCGCCCCGTGATCGGGAGGTCGTGGGTTCGAACCCCGGCCGGGTCATACCTAAGACTTTAAAATTGGCAATCTAGTGGCTGCTCCGCCTGGCGTCTGGCATTATGGGGTTAGTGCTAGGACTGGTTGGTCCGGTGTCAGAATAATGTGACTGGGTGAGACATGAAGCCTGTGCTGCGACTTCTGTCTTGTGTGTGGCGCACGTTATATGTCAAAACAGCACCGCCCTGATATGGCCCTTCGTGGTCGGCTGGGAGTTAAGCAAACAAACAAACAAACAAAAATTTAAAAAAAAGAAGAAGACAAAAGTGTCAAGTTTTCACAACCTGCCCTTTAACGAGAGGTTAAAGGATGTTTCCTTCGTTTGTAAACGCTTATGTCAACCACCCAAGATTCGTCCAGGCTTTATTTTTATATATAGAATGAAAGCATTCTTCGTCTTGAAGTCAGGAGAGACAGAGGGAGAGAGAGAGAGAGAGAGAGAGAGAGAGAGAGAGAGAGAGAGAGAGAGAGAGAGAGAGAGAGAGAGAGAGAGAGAGAGAGAGAGAGAGAGAGAGACAGAGACAGAGACAGAGACAGAGACAGAGAGACAGAGAGACACAAAGATAGAAAGAGATGTTCTCAAATATCAAAAATCAACAGCCTGTCAACTTCCAAAGCAGATTATAAGTGTTTTGTCGAATCATTTTCACAGCTTGTAATGGGTCTCAGCTACGAAATTAACTCATCAAAAATGCCCACGCTATATCAATCAATCAATCAATCAATATGAGGCTTATATCGCGCGTATTCCGTGGGTACAGGTCTAAGCGCAGGGATTTTTATTTTTTTAAATTTTTTATGCAATTTATATCGCGCACATATTCAAGGCGCAGGGATTTATTTATGCCGTGTGAGATGGAATTTTTTTTACACAATACATCACGCATTCACATCGGCCAGCAGATCGCAGCCATTTCGGCGCATATCCTACTTTTCACGGCCTATTATTCCAAGTCACACGGGTATTTTGGTGGACATTTTTATCTCGGCCACCCAGTCCACTCGGCCACCCAGTCCACTCGGTCACCACGTCCTATACAGAAAGCAGCCAAGCTGTTGGTATTGACCATGAGTACGAGCTGATGGGAACTCTCATTCTATTTTCAAACCTGAACAGGCAAACAAGGGTAAGTAAAGGTTTCACTATGCGTGGTTAACTTCAGGAGGTCCGCTTTTTTTTCTCCAACCGGCCCAGGTTCAGAAACTTGAAAAACTGAGATCTCGAAATCCGTAAGAAGTTTGTTTTTGAGTCGAAGGAATTCAGCTTTTAACTGTCTGTCGGTTCGTACATAGTCAATGTTTCGCTTAATTGCGATGATTGATAGGGGTGCACACGTAACGGGTAAATAAATACTAAGCGGTTTTTTTTTGTCTTCAACACACGCCCAATGTGTGCGTCCTGCCAATCACTAAAGCATAAACATGAAGGAACGAAAGCAAGAAAGGAAAAACGAACGAAAGACGGAAAAAGAGAGAGAGAGAGAGAGAGAGAGAGAGAGAGAGAGAGAGAGAGAGAGAGAGAGAGAGAGAAAGAAAGAGAGAGAGAGGGACGGACGGACGGACGGACCGACAGACAGAGAAAGAGATGAAGAGATAGAATGAGATAGACAGACACACAGACCGACGCGACAAATAATAAAAGGTGGAGAAGAAGCATAAGCAAAAACAGACACGGGCAAGGCAGACATATAGACAAAAAGAAAGTCAATCAGACAGAACGGCAGACAGACACACGGAAAGAAAAAAGAAAGGAAGAAGAAAGCGAGACGGAAATCAATAAAGACAGAAAGACAGACAGAAATATAAGAGAACCCAAGAAGAGGTGTACAGCGGAAAGTACATTTAAAAGATGAAGCTAGGATACAAGTCATAAAAGTAGAGACAGATTCGAATAGAAGCATCCGGTATGACTGAATCTGAAAACAGACATGAATAAGTTAATTGGCAAAACTCTTGGCAGGTTTGAATGATACAAATCGCAGTTTTGACATTTAATAAAAAAAAATGTCAGGTTAAATTAATAAAAACGTCCACAAGGTTTGAAAGAAGCAGTATAAATGATGTTAGCGTTTAGCGAAAAATAGAGGCAAGTTTTGAGACTCAGCAGTTTAAAACACGAATACAAAAATCAAAAGTTACTGCCCAGAACGCAAAGCAGTGAAGATTTAAAATAGATATATTTCGCAGTGGCAAATTCAGTGCCAATAAAGAAGCGTTGGACCAATGCCAAACCCACAAACAGACGAACGGACAGTCAGACAGACACAGACACACACACAGACACACACACAGACACACACACACACACACACACACACACACACACACGTGCGCACACACACACACACACACACACACACACGCACGCGCAGATAATCGGTAAAGGTAATAATATATTTGATGCAGGAAAACAGACTTCACATTTGCCTTCAGAAGAAGAAGAAGAAAACGACGGTTCAGTACGTCAAGACTAGTCGTGATGATAGCTCTCCAGCACAACAACAGGTGACGCAGAAAAAAGAAGGCGCGAGATAAATTCCAAACACAGACAGACATTCCTAAACCTACATCCAATCTAAGTCAGTAGGTAAGTAAGGGAGGTAATACCATTATCGCTCTGATTACCAGGGGCGGGCAACCCACCAGGCAGAGAAGCGCAGGGAGCCTACTCTCAAGGGAGCTGTTAAAATGTCATGGATTATCGGACGTTGTTGGAAACGGTTACCGACACTCTCGCGGGAATACACCTTTTGGTTCGTATTTCTGAATTATTAATTTTTGGCCAGAGTAAAGGTTAGGGTACCCCCCTAGTGGGGGCGTCAATAGCTGGGAATGTATTTGAACTGCATTATGTCTGCTGTTCAGGTGAGTAAGCGAAGATGGCATTTAATGTAGAAGCAT
>NC_090258.1:15799287-15811787 GCF_037325665.1 Littorina saxatilis
TACAGTTGAAGGTGAACCCGAAGACGATCAGTTGCCTGATACAGGTATCAGTGACGAAATTCTTGACAGTGAAATAACTGAAATTGAAATTAGTAAAGCAATCAGAAATTTGAAAAATGGTAAAGCGGCAGGGTTTATGTTTCAGAATGAAATGTTGAAAGTGTCTGAAAGTCTTATTTTACCTTATTTTAACAACATTCTCGAGAAGGGGGTGTACCCAAGAGAGTGGCCCAAGGCCATTATTGTGCCGTTACATAAAAACGGAGACTGTGATAACCCTGATAATTACAGAGGAATTTCCCTCACCAGTACGATGAGCAACATTTTTATGTCTGTTCTGAACGACCGCCTGTCTGTGTGGTCAGAAAATAATAACATTTTAGATGAAAGCCAGGCTGGTTTTCGGAGGAATTACTCAACTATTGATCACTAGATGATTACCCGCTTCGCCGGGTACCGGCTTCGCCGGGAAGAAGTAGAGCCGAATACCAGGCTGCGCCTGGGACCCGGCTTTGCCGGGTGTACGCCTGCTTTGCCGGCGCACGAAGGAAAGGAGATAAACGCGCAAAACACTGGAGACCTTCTAAAAGTAGTAACGTGCAGTGACCTTCTAAAAATAGTAACGTAGTAACGGGAATATGGATTGACGCCACACGGAGGAAGGGAGATAATCGCGGCTGAAAACACTGGAGAAGATAAGGAAGAGTTACTGGTAGTGGATCCCGACAAAAAACAAAAAAAAATCGGTTCAGCGCGCACAGCGCTGCGCGCTGAGAGCACGTGTTGAAATATCTCATCGATGAGGTTGTGTCCGGGGTGTAGCTGAATACGGTGTCCAAATTTGAAAAAGATCCACCGAGAACTTTGGCCGTGCATCGCGAACAGACAGACAGACACTAGTCGTATATATATATAGATGTGTTTACCCTTTACGCTTGCCTCCAGAAACAATTTTCACAAAAGGCCAAACTGTATGTAGCCTACATAGATTTTTGTAAGGCTTACGATAGCATTATGCGCCCCGTGCTCTGGTCAGTGCTTTTTCGATTAGGCATACAAGGCAATATATTTAAGGTGTTAAAGAGCATGTATGAAAATGTGAAAGCGTGCGTGCGGTGCAGAAACGAATACACTGATTTCTTTGAATGTATGCAAGGCCTTAAACAAGGTTGTGTAGCCTCACCGACAATTTTCTCGTTTCTGATCAACGAACTGGCGCAGGATGTCATACAACGAGGCAGGCATGGGATACGTTTATCTCCGTCTGAGTTAGAACTGTTTGTAATGCTTTTTGCTGACGACATTGCGCTGTTATCCAGCACTGTAGTAGGCCTACAAAACCAGCTTAATGTCCTGCGCTGCTCTGCAGATAAACTGTGTCTGAACGTGAACTTGACAAAGACTAAGGTCATGGTTTTTAGAAAGGGCGGGCACATTGCACAGAAAGAGAAGTGGTTCTACGGACTGGATCGTCTTGAGATTGTGAACTCGTTTAAATATCTCGGTGTAACCCTTTCCACCAACTGAGCTGGAACATTGCAGTAGAAACAAAGACAACCATGGCGAAAAAGGGAGTGATCAAAATCGTTAGATTACTGAACAGACTTGGCTGCCATTCGCCCCTATTCCTTGCATGGTTCAGAGCTATGGGGATATGGAAAGTATGACTCTGTGGAAAGGGTCCACCTGTTTGCGTGTAAACAGTTTCTGAAAGTGACAATTCGAACTCCAAACAACATTGTGTCAGATGTGTGAAATACTGGTTTACACTGCTGAAGCAACCTGATTCAAGAGATTCCAAGATTGCATATAAAGCTTTATGTAATTTGGCATCGAAGGGCCACACAAATTGGGTCTCACATGTGCAGAGTCTTTTATGTTGTAATGGTTTTGCTGCTGTGTGGATGTACGGAATGGTTGGGAATGAGAAGTGTTTCTTACAAGAGTTTAAAAGACGTTTACAAGATTGTTTTTGTCAAGAATGGTTCTCCTTTTTAGAATGCAGTGAACGTTTCGACATTTATAATTGTTACAAAACATGCTTGGAAAAAGAGAAATACATTGAATTAATCGAAGATATTAAGTACAGAGTTGCTCTTTCTCGTTTCCGCGCAGGAGTATCCGAAATGAACGCTCACAAGTTTCGGCACGCACCAAACCAAACGACAAGAAACTATCCTCTCTGTACAGCTGATAAAGAAGATGAACACCATGTTGTATTTTTATGTACTTTTTTTTATCAAGACCTTCGAGCAAAGTATTTGAAAATCTCGAACTTTAAGACGCTGCAACAACAACTTGTGTATTTCTGTGACAGTAATGATGATAATGTAATGAACAGCTTCAGCAGATTTGTGTTCTTCATGTTACAGAAGAGACGAACCCTTATAAATCAGGTTCACTGACATGTCATCAGGGTCTTAATGTATTTTGTTGAATTTTATGCGTGACTATAATTTATAACTGTGCAGATACTATTGCTGTTATTTTAACCACTATTGTAAGAGGCTGTGGCCTTAGACAATTAAAGATTTGTTCTTGTTCTTGTTCTCTCTCTCTCTCTCTCTCTCCCTCTCTCCCTCTCTCCCTCTCCCTCTCGCTCTCTCTCTCTCTCTCTCTCTCTCTCTCTCTCCCTCTCTCTCTCTCTCTCTCTCTCTCTCTCTCTCTCTCTAAAAAATAAATAAATAAATTGATCCATGATAATCAATCAGGTTTTAGGCAAAAACACTCATGTCAAACAGCGCTTATTAGTTTAGTAGACCAATGGCTGACAAACATTAACAATAATCAGTTCTGTGCTGCTCTATCTGTTGACTTTGCTAAAGCTTTTGACCTAATTGACCATAAACTCCTTATCAAAAAGCTTGAGATTTATGGAATTGCAACAGATTCCATAAACATTTTAACATCTTTCCTGTCAGACAGACAGCAAAGTACTTATCTGAAACAATCATACTCTTGTAAGCAAACAGTAAGATTTGGAGTACCACAAGGTTCTATTCTTGGTCCATTACTATTTTCTATATATATAAACGACCTACCTCTATTTGTAAAATGCATGTGTGAACTATTTGCAGATGATACTACAATTCATTCTAGTCACCAAGATCTTAATAAACTAGCAAATATCCTCCAAGAAAACATTGAACGATTACTTGAATGGTCAGAACTAAACCATATGTCACTGAATCCAAATAAAACTAAATGCATGCTACTTACCACGAGGCAAAAAAGACAAAATCTAACATCTAAATTTCCGACATTGCTAATACGAAATCAAGATGTTACCGAAGTTGATAGCCATAAAGTCTTGGGAATAACTATTGACAATAACCTGTCTTGGTCAAAACATGTAGATACACTTTGTAAAAACACATCCAAAAAAATATTTCAGTTATCAAAAATCAAACACTTTCTAGACCTTCGCACAAGAAAACTGTTTTTTCAGGCACATATTCAGTCAGCTATTGACTATGCGTCCACAGTGTGGGACTCTGCAAGTGCAAATACTTTGAAACACTTGGGCAGTTTACATAGAAGAGCTGTTAAATTAATTATTTTAAAAAATACATCTCTTTCCATGACTGATTTTAAACGATTGCAAATTCTTCCTATCAGAGATAGATTTGCATATAACAAAGGTGTGATGATGCATAGAATTATGTCAGGGAATGCCCCTACACTCATTGCCTCAAATTTCAAAATAAATCATTATAGAAAATGTAACAAATTAATTACACCAACTCCAAGAATTGACCTATACAAGTCGAGTCTATCATATTCTGGAGCAATTATGTGGAACGCCATTCCAAATATAATTAAATTACGAATTCATGAAACATCATTCAAGGAATATTACATGCTGTTTCTTTTACAAAACTTATAAAAACTATTATCAGGCAGCTGGCAAAATATAACTGTACTCTCTGATTATATTGAAAAACATGATTATATATAATTCATGAAGGATTATTTTTTTATTTTTTTTTAATTTTTTTTACAAACACATATTTCCCTGTTATATAGGATTTTCAAGCATTGCTAAAGAATCCTAATGCATCATAAAATGTCTTATTGGTTGCTTGACATGTTAATTATGGTAAATATGTCATTTGTACTATAGTTAAACTTATCTTTTATTTCTTCTTGTTTGTTACCCCTCAATGGGCGAGGGCCGGATGAAAAGAAGCATGTATGCATTGCTTATTCTGTCACCCTCGTAAAATAAATTTCAATTCAATTCAATTCAATTCTCTCTCTCTCTCTCTCTCTCTCTCTCTCTCTCTCTCTCTCTTAGGGGGAAGAATTTACTCGATGCTACCCAGCATGTCGTAAGAGGCGACTAACGGATTCTGTTTCTCCTTTATCCCTTGTTAAGTGTTTCTTGTATAGAATATAGTCAATGTTTGAAAAGATTTTAGTCAAGCAGTATGTAAGAAATGTTAAAGTCCTTTGTACTGGAAACTTGCATTCTCCAAGTAAGGTAATATATTGTACTACGTTGCAAGCCCCTGGAGCAAATTTTTGATTAGTGCTTTTGTGAACAAGAAACAATTGACAAGTGTCTCTATCCCATATCCCCCCTTTCCCCGTCGCGATATAACCTTCGTGGTTGAAAACGACGTTAAACACTAAATAAAGAAAGAAAGTATTTAGACATGTTCCCTTTCTAATCACGCGAGGGTAACGCCGACTAGTGGTTTATTGGTCTAAATATTTGTGGTCTGCAGATTGATTGGTTTTATAAGTGTGTGTTAACTGTTGGATCAGTATTTTCCTTTGTGTGTACACACTATACCTTGCTTTTTACCCTTAGTCTTAGATATTTTTGTTTACCTATGGCTTTCGTGTCGGTGTGTTTGTTTGTTCGTACTCATAAACTAGTTTGCTATGTTTTTGCTGTTATTAATGTTTTGTTCATTCGTCCTTTTACCCCTTTTATGAATGATGCAGAAATTGTTGTTTTACCTTGTCTATAAGGCTTTTATTAGCTAATGACAATAAAGTGTCAAAGCGTCAAGCGTCTCTCTCTCTCTCTTTCTCTCTCTCTCTCCCTCTCTCTCTCTCTCTCTCTCTCTCTCTCTCTCTCTCTCTCTCCCTCTCTCTCTCTCCCTCTCTTTCTCTCTCCCTCTCTCTCTCTCTCTCTCTCCCTCTCTTTCTCTCTCTCTCTCTCTCTCTCTCTCTCTCTCTCTCTCTCTCTCTCTCTCTCTCTCTCTCATACCTCCGTTTTGCCCAGCCAACCGTGACTACGCAGACAACGAAGAATGAGTGCATCCGCGTAGTAAGGAAACAAATCACCGTCGACCATCATTAGCTACATGTAATCAAGCCCAGGCAATACCGCAAACAGACAATTTGACAATCACAGCTGGGTCACCATGACACACCAAGCATCAAGGCGTGTCCATTCGATTTATTTACAAGGCCGCTTACAGGTACACTGGAACTAAAACCCTGTCATTTGTCATTCCGGGATCAGCTTAAAGTTTAACAGCCGTGTGCGCGGGCAGGTGGGCAGGTATAAGCAGCACAGTTAAAGGCACACTCCTTATCGCGATCTCGTGTTGTCTGCTCACAGTCCTGCTCGCCGTCTCCGATCTGGTCACGCTTTTCCTTTAAGTAAGTCCACACTCCCTCTTTGACACATACCAAAATCAACACTATGACTGCTTCGTGGGGTGAATGAGAATTGTTTGATGAATTATTTTCTTTAAAAACAACACACCATTAGTGGCTTTTACCAAATTAATTCATAAACAGGAACAGAGAGCACCCAAGCGTTTGATCTTAGGAATAATGACTCATTTGTGGAATGGTCTTATCCCGTAAAAGCCTGGTTGGTTAGATCACGGAAAAGATCCTGTAATCCATGTCAGAGTTCGGTGGGTTATAGAAACACGAAAATACCCAGCATGCTTCCTCCGAAAGCGGCGTATGGCTGCCAAAATGGCGGGGTAAAAACGGTCATACACGTACAAATCCACTCGTGCAAAAACACGAGTGTACGTGGGAGTTTCAGCCCACAAACGCAGAAGAAGAAGAAGAAGAGTGTGCCTGTAAACGTGTGTTAGCTAGCTTCCCCTGCAAAGTGTCCTGTACTTCGCCGTGGGTTTGTCCAGGATTTTATTTACTTGGGGATAGTACCATTCATCCACATGGGCACATCTACCGAATCTGGGCTATATCCTGGCGGTGTCATGCGCAGAGAGACACCACCTGATAGGATGCCCGTCCAAGTATTTTCTCTGCCATACACCTTTCCATTGTGACCACCTGTCTACAACGCGCACTTTTGGTCCGTCCCTCGGGTGGTCGTTATTGACAGGGTCAACTGTATGGGTTCAAGTTGAAGGGTGCTCTCACCGTGTGTCAGGTTCTGGACGGATTTGTGTTGGCTGGCATGACAAGTTTCACGAGAAGGAAAGGTGCCTTTAACAGGTTTAACATCCGTGTGGACAGGTGATTGTTAACGGTGTTGCAGTGTCATCCTTCCCTGTGGAAGAGAGAGTTATAGTACGTTTGCTAGTATGTCGACCCTAGTGACAATCCGGATTTTGAAGGTCTGTCTGTCTTCCAGACAGTGTGTGTGTGTGTGTGTGTGTGTGTGTGTGTGTGTGTGTGTGTGTGTGTGTGTGTGTGTGTGTGTGGGTGCGGGTGTGTGTGTGGGTGTGTGTGTGTGTGTGTGTGTGTGTGTGTGTGAGAGAGAGAGAGAGAGAGAGACAGATAGAGAAAGAGAGAGAGAGAGAGAGAGACAGAGACAGAGACAGAGACAGAGACAGAGACAGAGACAGAGAGACAGACAGAGAGAAAGATTTAGGGTTCCGTTACGGAATGTTTAAATCAAAAACACAATAGAAAATTCAAACTAGACGCGTAAAGCGAAATGAATACATCAAGTCAATCAGGTTGACAGCAGGTGGGAAAATGTGATATTATGAGTTTTTCAGCGATAGAGCAAGTATGGACTCGAATCTTTAAACATGATAGTGTCGCTTACAGCCGTATAAGCATGCTTCATGTTTTTCTTGTGAGCCAAACATTCGTTTCACCCTGCTTCGAAAACGCACTATACTTATCGTTTTGCTAAACGACAGGTGCATGTAAAATGGCAGTTAGTCTCACTGTGCAAATAACACGGTCTTGTTTTTCAGCCATAGATTTTGAGATAAGACAACAATGGGACGAACGCGCTCTGATAACTGACAACCGAACAGTGAGATTATTCAAGAATAGCCCAAACTATCATTATTTTTAGAATTTGTCGCTAGCAATTTGTTTTTTCCTTGACGAAAAAGTCACGGCGTTGGGCAACCTGGGCTTTGAGGAAAGTCACCGTATAGGTATCATTAACTGGAAATAATAGCTGCAACTTGGATTCTTGGACAACTTGGACACTTAGTATAAGCTTAGCTTGTTGTGTGGTAACAAATGCTCATATCGTATTATACACGTCACCCTGTATTTCTGGAATAACTTGGATTCTATCGCAGACGTTGTTACAATGCAACTTATATGTGTAGCTTTATTAGGGTCGTTACTAAAAGCCAGTGCTAAAAAGTGTCATCACAACTAGTTGCTATAGTTAAAAAAAAGTCTGAAGTTTGTCAAGTGAATACTGGGAAACAAATTCCAGTACTTTTAGTGACAACCGCTAGCGCCCTGAAGCGTGAATTGCATCGCAAACAGTGATACATGAAACTCACATGCTTGGCTCTTCTCGGCTAATTGCCAAAATCAGACTTTAAAAAAAGATGAATGAACATTTCTGTAATTCCAGTGTCAACCGCAAGTGTCGAGCAATTTTGAACACGCTCAAAGGTCAACATAACCGTGGATTCTATCGCAGACAGTGATAGAAGGAAACACAAACCCTATAGCAACACCCTGACTGGTCGCTGTAGTGAGTTTCAATTTGTTATGAATTAATTTCGGAAAAACCCCACTGGTGGCATTTAGAAACTGATTGATCAAAGCGTTCCCCTTATGCACAGAGTGCACCCAGAGTGTTCATCGTTTCGTATGTGACCAAGTGGATGGATATATAGTTTTATCCTAAGGCCAAAAAATAAAAAGTTGTATGTTTCTGGTAACATGGCTTCAAAAAATAGGGTAGGTAGGTAGGGATTTTTTTAAATATTTTGTTGTTGTTGTTTTGTTGTTGTTGTCAGGGTAGAAAATAACTATACAGTAACGCGAAGAGACTGGACTTACTATACACAGAGAAAGACAACACATTACAAAACAAATGAGACAAAAGGGATGCGGGGTTATCCCCCTTGTGTCGTCTGCCGTCTGTTACTTTCGTTTTGACGCTTTTTTTTTCTTTTTTTTTTTACAAATGCAATACAAAAGTCTAGGGTCGGCGGGAAAAAAACTAGGTGGCCTAAGAGACTGTCCAGATCTAAGAAAGTGTTTACGCTTGAAGGAGTGTGTCTTTATGTTTTGGCATATGTTCTAGTCGAAGGCTGCCCTTACTGCTTGTAAAAGCCTGGATAAATCTGTGATGTTTTTCACGGCAAAGAACGTATCCTTAAAACCATGAGTGATCTTTTACGTTTCGAGGGAAAAGACGCACTTGGAATCGCTACTTCCTCTAATGTTAAGAACCTTTTTCTGGTTTACTTTGTGAGGCCCCCAACCCTACTTGGCGCTAGTAAATGAGGCGTATCACTCAAACAAGTTGTCAAACATCTGACTTTAATTATTTTTCTTTGTACACCAGTAACTAATATATACACACAATTAACACCCTCATTAAAACGTCACCGAAAGACGGCGTTGCTAAGGTAACAAGACGTCATCACCAAAAGCTATCAATAGCTTTGCCTACGTACATCAAAACACCAGGAGTCGCGGACACTCAGCCGAAGTACTTCGTAAGAAGACATAGACCCCACTATAGAGTAGTGCTGAAAAGTAAATGAACTACTTTAGCCACCTTTCAGAGTTCGTTAGTGTTGTTGCTAATCTAACGTTAGGTAATGAAAGGCTGCTACCACCGTAACATTACTTGTTTTTGGCAGGCTCTTGCTATGGTAGCGTGTCTTTGTGTCAGTATTGATCAGGGTAGTAGTATTTAAATGTCTTCAGCGGATGAGACCGACCTACGTTAGTTGGTACAACCAGGTCATGTACTGTTTTTGTGACTCTCTTTGTCTGTCTGTCTGTCTGTCTGTCTGTCTCTATCCCTTCTCTCCCTCTCGCTGTCTGTCCCTGTCGTTTTGTATAAAAATATATCTGCTTATCTGACTGTCAGTCAGTCAGTCTGTCTGTCTGTCTGTCTGTCTGTCTGTCTGTCTGTCTGTCTGTCTGTCTCTCTCTCTCTCTCTCTCTCTCTCTCTCTCTCTCTCGGTGTGTGTGTATGTGTGTGTGTGTGTGTGTGTGTGTGTGTGTGTGTGTGTGTGTCCCCCCTGCCCCAGCCTTGTCTCATCCAGTGTCTCTCGGTTTGTGTACCTATGTTTATCTGTAACCTCATCTCCCTATCTTTCTCCCTCTCCCTCTCTTTTTTCTCTCTTTCTTTCTCTCATTTTCTCTCTCTCTCTCTCACAAGACAAAAACACCAGCGACAGCCTCTGAGCCTTGATCTTATGCATGGTACAGTTAGCATTGCTCAAGTCCATCAACACCGTGTGCTTGGAGTTGTAATTGATGATGAACTTAACTGGCGCTCTCACATTGATACAGTTTATAAACGAGTTTCTAGGAACCTTTTCTTACTTAACAAGCTCTGGTGCGTTGTTTCTGTGGATGCCCTCAAAATGTTTTTCCACGCACACTGTCTCTCTCACATTTGCTATGCATCTACTGTCTGGTGCAATGCCAGTGATGTTCATATAAAGAAAATAAACACACTTCACAAGAGAGGTGTAAAGTTATTAAACCGAGATCCCAATATGACTACTCAAGAAAAATACACTCAACTGAACATTCTTCCGCTACATCAGCAGTTCTTTTTAAATGCTAGTGTTTTCATGTTCAAAATGTACAACCATGAAACACCTTCATACATCCAAGACCTGTTTGAGCGTCCTCCTGGTAGAGCGAGGCTTTTGAATTATACGCTACCGCTCCCACGCATTGATTTGTATAAATCTAGTTTATCCTACTGGGGATCGCTTGTGTGGAATATACTTCCAATGTACTGTAAAACATGTCAAACCCTTTCATCTTTTAAAAAAAATGTTCGAAAATATCTTTGTCAAAAATAATTCTCTCCCTACACTTTAAAATCATAACTGTTACTGCATAACATCTTAATCATCATTTTATTAATCAATGAACCACGTTATTATAACTAGTGTTTTGTTAGTTTTAACCTCATTACAAATTCTTAGTTAATTAGTTATTCGTTTGGCTGTTCAATACATGTTATATAAATATATAATTGTAATGTATAATGTCATGTATGTCTAAAAGGGACAGGTTGGAAGATTAGGCATTGCCTAAAACCTTTATCCCTTTGTATTAAAGTTTTGAATCTGAATCTGAATCTCTCTCTCTCTCTCTCTCTCTCTCTCTCTCTCTCTCTCTCTCTCTCTCTCTCTCTCTCTCACTTTACTTCTCTTTCTCTCTCTTTCTGTTCCAGTCACTCGGTATCCCTTTGTTTCTTTGTGACTGTCTGTCTGACACCCCCCCCCCCCCCAAAACAAAAAAAAAACAAAAAAAAAAACCAACAACCACCCTCTCCTTGTCCTTTCTCCCTATCGTAATCAACTCATGTTTGCGTTCTTCCTCATTGATTTTGAAACTGAGAACGTCTTATTAATATATCAATTTCATTCTAAGTATTTGCTTTGCCATATGAGCAATATGTACCATGGTTTGTGTGTGTGCGTTGTTATATACTGCACCTTAGATAATTGTCTCTGAAATTTGATAATATTTGCACAAGGCTTTTCCGGGAGAGTGTGATCACTACTTCCTTGTCATTTAGCACACTAAAATACAATACAGAGAAACAGAGAGACGGAGACAGACACAGACAGACACAGACACACAGACAGACACAGACACACAGACAGACACACACAGACAGACACACACACACACACAGACACACACACACACACACACACACACACACACACACAATCAATCAATCAATCAATCAATGAGGCTTATATCGCGCATATTCCGTGGGTACAGTTCTAGGCGCTCTGCAGTGATGCCGTGTGAGATGAAATTTTATACGGCCAGTAGATTGCAGCCATTTCGGCGCATATTTACCTTTCACGGCCTATTATTCCAAGTCACACGGGTATAGGTAGACAATTATTAACTGTGCCTAAGCAATTTTTCCAGGAAAGACCCTTTTGTCAATCGTGGGATCTTTAACGTGCACACCCAATGTAGTGTACACGGGGGGAGGGTTCGGACACCGAAGAGAGTCTGCACACAAAGTTGACTCTGAAATAAATTTCCGCCGAACCTGGGATCGAACTCACGCTGACAGCGGCCAACTGAATACAAATCGCACACACGCCCGCGCGCACACACACACACACACACACACACACACACACACACACACACACACACACACACACACACACACACACACACACACACACACACACACACACACACACACACTATGTGCCGCACTCTCAAGATGACGTTAAATACAAACATGCAAAAAGCAGGCAAATAAATGAATACGTTTTTGCTGTTGTTGACAAAACCGTTCACAGACTGTTTTTTGTTATTGGCTTTTCTTAGCGTCATTTGCGGCAAGTTTCTGTTTAAACAAGTATTTAAACAGTTAAAATCAACAACAACAAAAGAAGACAAAAAAACCTACATTTGAAATCTTTTCTTTCCACCAATAAGGCACGAAAAATCAACACAAAATGCCAGCTCCGAAAAAACAAACAAATCACGCCATCTAAATAAAACACAAAAACAAGCCGTTTTCCCCCCGTTTACGATCAAACGACAGTTTATCAAGGAATAAACCAAGGCTTGAAACAGCACCGCATTAAACTTTGCAATCAACGGTCTCAGTTTGACAACACGCTGATGTGTTCTTAAAAGTCTTCAAAGAAAGTAATCACCCCCACATCAACACCAAATTTAAGCTAACACCGAACGACAAGAAGAAGCTAAAACTAACCCCACTCACCCCTTTAATTTCTGTTGACGGGATAACACAGTTTCAAAACAGAAAAGAATTAACGAACCATCTTTCCTGTGAAAACGATTCATCTCACCGTCTCTGATCTGGTCAGTATCTTACTTGGAATAAGACCATCCCTCCGCTTAGACAAGGACCAAAAATCAACATCCTTAACGCTAACTGGGCAGAATGGACTTTTCTTGGACATTTTGTGGCTGTTAACAAAATCTATCGTAACATTCTGACTCTACACAGGAAGCGGCCAGGCAGCTGAAATTTGGATTGTGTCCAAGTTGAAATGTTGTGGCCTAAACAAATTCTATTGTAAAATTCTTACTCTACACAGGAATTTAAGCAGTCTGGCAGCTGAAATTTGGATTGCGTC
>NC_090258.1:15816787-15829287 GCF_037325665.1 Littorina saxatilis
CACAAAAAGGCGCAAGCATTCAAGCAATTAAATGGACTGATTTGTAACCCTTGGAGAGAACGATCGAACTGATATAATTACGCATCCAAAGCAAAATAATATTGCACAATGCATTATAGGATAAGCAAACAAAATATTGCACAATGCATTATAGGATAAGCAAAAAAATATTGCACAATGCATTATAGGATATGCAAAAAAATATTGCACAATGCATAGGATAAGCAAAAAAATATTGCACAATGCATTATGGGATAAGGATACGGATAAGATTCATAGAGTCCTGTGAGGTTACCCTCATGGAGATTCGGGCTGCTTTCTCCCTGGGGAAAGCGAGCTACCCATTCTTGTTCCTGCATGCGTGTATTCATGTTTCCAAGCCCTGAGACTTTCGCTGTGAACTTGGGATCTTTATCGTGCGCATGCGTGTACAGGGGGGTGTTCGGACACCGAGGAGAGTCTGCATAAAATTGACTCTGGGAAATAAATCCCTCGCCGAACGTGGGGATCGAACCCACGCCGATAGCGACAATTGGTTTTGAAGCCAGCGCCGCTACCCACTGAGCTATTCCCCCGCACGTTATACTACTCTTGCTGCTTACCACCAATGGTTTATGGTAACATCTAGCTGCATTGATTGTAATGCGCTTCACTAGTTATGTATTTTAACTGATCTTTTTCTACAACCTTGTCGTTGATAGGAAGTTAATTTTACACACAGCAAATATAACACCAGGTATTAAAATGCAAACTATATACTGTTAACATTCTGAATTTCAGTAGCTAAATTGCACCTTGATTCGCTGATGTTTTCTACGACCTTTTCTTTGATACAAAGACGATTTTGCACACAACCAATACAAATCGGCATATATAAAATGCACATTATTCTGGTTCAAATTCTCACCTGTGGTGGCTAAATTACACCTTGCTTCGCTGATTACTGTTGCGACGCTCTTTTTGTTGTTGGTGATAGAAGTCGATTGTGCACGCAACAAATAAAACATCACTGTATATAAAATGAATATATTTTGTTTCGATTCTCACCTGCAATTGTAAGTTACCCCTTCGTGTGTGTGGTTGCAGCTCTGCACTGTTTCCTGTGGCGTTCTGAATGCAACCCATACCGGCTGTTGCATTGAATAGCAAACAATAACACCATCCCGTAAATTGCATCTTTTGTGTATCTCATTTCGGGATTAAAGCAGTTTTTAATCCGTTGGCAGATGTGCACAAACACAATACACTGGCTCAGCTAAAAAAACATACATCCATGGTGATTGTTTGTGTCAGATACGTTCACAAAGGAAGGTTTTTCAGCAAAGATTGGTCTCCACATAGTACCATGAATAGTCGCGCTAAAGCTGAAATATGAACCGGCCTAAAGTAACCAACGCGCTATGACTTTGGCTTCTACAGACAATGGTGACTCACTTACAATATCAATTATTAGCCTATCAAACTGACACTGTAGACCCCAAAATGTGATACAATCGGCGTCTTGGATTCCTTTAAAGGCCTATTTAATTAGTTTAATTACTTCCAGGGCTTTTCCCATCGTTGCGGGGATGTATAAATTAAGCTTCCTGCAAAGTTTTAGGTTTGAAGTCCTTACCAATTACGAGAAATAATTCATTCTTTATTGCATTGTTTAGCAACAGTTCTCCAGGACTTGGGCTATTTTTAGACCGTTGACGTCACTTCGTGACGTTTCGTAAACCAAAGATAGCGTTTGAGACTGTTCTGTTTACATTCGACACTATCAACACCACTTTGCAATACTGAAATAATTTTTTCTATGTTCGAAAGCTACAGCCAATCGTTATTATATCCCCTTAGGTACAGTTTTATAACATTATTGGCACTTGTAAACAATATGAATTAATTAATGAACGCTACGAATATGGCAGCCTTTTACTCATTGTCTCCCAGGTACAGATATATCCGTACCCACTCATATGGCTCTATCTGACCTGGTAACGATATATCTGCTGAGACTGTTAGCTTCAGTCGCTTCCTGCAACATCCATCTAACGCCTGCATTCCAGCGTGTTGAGACACAGTTTCTACACAGTTACTACAATTCTGAGTGACCTGCTGCAGCAGAGCTGGTCTCGGCTAAAGAAAAAACTTAGTCAACATAGGTGGGGTAGAAAGTGTTAAAGTCACCTTTCTTTTCGCGAACGTCAGCATCTGGACTTTGTTTTCAACATCCTTGGACGTTGGAGTGTTCATCTATAAAAAAAAATTTAAAAAAAAGTCGCGTAAGGCAAAAATACAACATTTAGTCAAGCTGTCGAACTCACAGAATGAAACTGAACGCAATGCAATTTTTCAGCAAGACCGTATACTCGTAGCATCGTCAGTCCACCGCTCGTGGCAAAGGCAGTGAAATTGACAAGAAGAGCGGGGTAGTAGTTGCGCTGAGAAGGATAGCACGCTTTTCTGTACCTCTCTTCGTTTTTACTTTCTGAGCGTGTTTTTAATCCAAACATATCATATCTATATGTTTTTGGAATTAGGAACCGACAAGGAATAAGATGAAAGTGTTTTTAAATTGATTTCGAAAATTTAATTTTGATCATAATTTTTATATTTTTAATTTTCAGAGCTTGTTTTTAATCCAAATATAACATATTTATATGTTTTTTGAATCAGAAAATGATGAAGAATAAGATGAACGTAAATTCGGATCGTTTTATAAAAAAAATATGTTTTTACAATTTTGAGATTTGTAATGACCAAAGTCATTAATTAATTTTTAAGCCACCAAGCTGAAATACAATACCGAAGTCCGGCCTTTGTCGAAGATTGCTTGGCCAAAATTGCAATCAATTTGATTGAAAAATGAGGGTGTGACAGTGCCGCCTCAACTTTTACAAAAAGCCGGATATGACGTCATCAAAGGTATTTATCGAAAAAAAGAAAAAAACATCCGGGGATATCATTCCCAGGAAATCTCATGTAAAATTTCATAAAGATCGGTCCAGCAGATTATGTCTGGCCTGCCTGCCAACAATTGGATGGTAAGAATATAAGTTCATTTTTTTCTTTCCAGATACGTGATTTTATTTCTGTCCGTGAACTGAACCCGTGCGAAAGGTCTAATGTTCTCGCAATCGACGGTAAGATAAAAGTATGCGCGCTCAAAGACAGCCTCTTTTCCTAATTACCACTCCCCCCCCCCTCCTCTCATTTGTCCTTCCCTCCCCTTATCCTTCCCTCCCCCGCCCTTTTTTTTTTAATTCTTGCTCATTGTCCTAATGGGCAGACTATACCTGCGCAGAGTCAGCGGCACAGACGACGCACTGCATATTATTGATGCTGCGATGGGGATTATGACGAGTACTCGGCCTGTTTTCTTTGTTGCGTGAAAGGAAAACAGGCTAAGTACTCGTCATAATCCCTATCGCAGCATCAATAATATGCATCGCGTCGTCTGTGCCGCTGAAACTGCGCTTACTTTCTTCACCCACGCGTGTAATGCATCCAACAGCGATGACAATGTAACCCTTTTGTCGTGTGGATTCAGAACAGAAATGATGCCGTCCCAAGTGACATCCGCCACCTTCTTTGCGAACAACTCAAATCGATTTTATTTTTTTAATTTTACACTGCATGTGGCCTCGAAGAAAGTATTCATGAGTTTCTTTTTCACTTCATCGGTTTTAAAACAGACGTGACCTTTCTGACGGAGGGGGTTGGTTTTCATGTAGCACCGGTGGTGACGTAAGTCTCACGTGATATTTGTGTGCGCACGCAACCTTGCAACGAGCAAAGGCCGTGTTAATTACAGATCAGAAGGGGGATATGTTTGCATGCAAACAAAAGAGGAGATATTTATTCTGGGCGAAGGCTTTTAAAGGTAGGTCGTTTATCATGGATCCTGCATTACGTTTACAGCTTCTGCGTCAGTGCGGTTTTAAATGCGGCACTATTTTTCTAGTGTAGCATGTCACGCTAGTTTACACATATTTTGATTAAGAAAATACAGGTATACATATAATAATAAAAGAATCACTTGAGACCACACAAGAGGCTAATTCCTTATATTAAATGCGGCCCTGTACTTTCATCCAAACAAACATTGCTTAGTACTGATGCTCTCAAGATCAAAATACTACGAATACCTTTACAAAACACATCAAAATTAATCAGCATAAAGAATGTAGCTTAACGCACATGAGCTTGTATCAAAGCGCGGGTCAATCAGTATTTACTCCTCCATGCTTACTGTACCCATACTACTGCTATTCACTATTGACTCCGAGAAATAAATCCCCACGTTCGGCGAGAGATTTATTTCTCGGAGTCAACTTTGTGCAGACTCTCTTCGGTGTCCGAACACCCCCGTGTGCACACATGCGCACGAAAAAGATCCCACGTTCACAGCGAAAGTCTCAGAGCTTGGAAAACACGAAGACACGCATGCATCATCTCTCGTCTCTGATTATCATGATCGTATTTCGATACTTTGACGAGACAAACCCAATGCTGGTGTGTCGAAGAAGACAGCCACAGCGGGCTTGTTCGAATCAAAGTATCACACCATATCTCCAGCGTATTACCAATACCTGTCCCAATATAGACCAGTTGGTCTAAGAGGACGTTAAACCCTAATAGTCAGTCAGTCTATTCACTATGCATGAAGGAGTAAATAACGATCGACCGGGGCTTTGATGCAAGCTCCTGTGCTTAAAGTTTGAAGTAAGTACATGAATTTAAAGTGCTGGAACAACAGCAATAGTGGAGGAAAAAAGGATGACAGAAAAGGGTGGACGTAGAGATGATGACTAATGCAGAGGTACTTTCTAATTTGCCTGTAGCAGCACTGAATAATGTGCGGCAAAATAATACTCAATCATATCAAACTAAATCGTTTAAACACAAACCTGTCATGTTTACCTCCACAGATTCGGTCAGGCGTTTCTATGTTGCTATAGAACACCCTTCCACAAGTGCCATAAAGTAACGTCCTCACTGTCTCCTGTCTTAAGTGCGAATTGTTTGCCGAATGAAACTCCCATATTGACGAGGTGTTAATTGCACTATTATTTCACGCAACATTTAACTCTGCAAAGGTAGCCATGCACGTATCTTGATTTTTTGTATTCAGTCAAATTGGTTGAAAGCTCTTATTCCAAGTAAAAGCAACAGCTTAGAGGTAGCCTTCGTGATCGCTTGTACGAAAAGCAATGCGCTTTTAATGCGTGTGTGTGTCTACGCGTTGTTGACGTGTTACGCAAGTTGTTGTAACCAATCATTTGTAATGCTGGCTTTCTTACCCAACAAGGATTGGATCTGATGACCCTCATCAATGTCAACGAAAAGCTTTATGCCCACATGGGAATCGTTTTGTATCACACGTTACTTTGGGATTATCATTGCTGCTCAAGGATACTTAACTGTCGACCCCTTTCCCCCATCCCTGCCCCCCTCTCCCCTCTCCCCGCTCCCTCCTTCACACATAGATAACCTTGACAACAAGAAAATAATTCCATTATGAAATCTTCAACTTAAGTTAGTGCAGGTGATTACACAATGTGCGTCATTTTGTCCTTGTTTATTGCATGGCCGATCCCTCCTCTCTCTCCCCTTCGTCAAAGATTGCTTGGCCAAAATTTCAATCAATTTGATTGAAAAATGAAGGTGTGACAGTTCCGCCTCAACTTTTACAAAAAGCCGGATATGACGTCATAAAAGACATTTATCGAAAAAATGAAAAAAACGTCTGGGGATATCATACTCAGGAACTCTCATGTAAAATGTCATAAAGATCGGTCCAGTAGTTTACTCTGAATCGCTCTACACACACACACACACACACACACACACATACACACACACACACACACACACACAAACACACACACGCACAGACACACAGACACACAGACATACACACACACACAAACACACCACGACCCTCGTCTCGATTCCCCCTCTATGTTAAAACATTTAGTCAAACCTCGACTAAAGGTACAAACAGGAAAACCTGGTACTTAACAACAGCCATATTTTGTATCAAAACATGTTACATGCACTCTCTATCAAAGGCTCAGGGGGGGTAGGTCACAAATATGGAAACATTTACACAAAACCTAACACACAACTACAGCCATTTCTGTTTCAAATCTGGTACATGTATGGTTCTTCAAAGATAGAGGAAGTAGGTCCGGTCCCACACAGTGAGAAAAACAGCACTAACCAGTTCAAAACAACAGCCATCTTTTGCACAAAACATGTTACATGCACGGTCTTTCAAACGCTCAGAGGGGGGGGGGGGGGGGCAGGGGGTAGGTCACAAATATGGGAACGACAACAAAAACTAATACACAGCTACAGCCGTTTCTGTTTCAAAACTGTGACATGTATGATGCTCTAAAGTAGTGTAAGGCAGGTAAGACAATGTCCGAGAAGATCAAGTAGTAGTAGTATCCATGTCTGTACTTAAAAACCTGTTTACATGCGTGAAGATTCAAAGGTAAAACAGGTGAGGTAGGTAAGTAGGTCGCACCTTGTGCATAAAACAGCGAATACGGATCAAAAGTTCAAGCCAGATTTCCACCTGAAAACATGCTTACAACATGCATGACAGAAAAAGAAAGGTCCTAAGTCCGCCAAAAAAAAAAAAAAAAGAACACGGAAACACACACACACACACACACACACACACACACACACACACACACACACAGACACACACACACACCACCACTTCCTCCCCCCCTCCACGCCCGCCCCCTCCCCCCCCCAACACCCATGTCCACCCCCCGGCAACACCCATACCACGACGACAACACCTCGCCCTATTACCAAACAATCACCCAACAAAAAACAAACAAAGTATGCTTTTAACACACAAAAACTAATTCTAATCCAACAAAACATTGGCCCAAGGGTGACTTTACCACGGTTCGCTGGGTGTCGAAAGCTGGCGCAATCACGCTTGACTGAACTTCCCCCCACACAATTTCATTCTGAGCTTTCCAACCTCTCACAACGGTTGTTCCACTCCATAAATCAAAGAGCGGTATTTCTGGATCTGTTCTGAGAGTACATGACATTAGAGCGATTTAAATCGTACAGAGGACACGATCGAGAACCTCTAGTGTATCAGAAAACAGGAAAGATGACACTATAACAAAATCAAGAAAGGTAAGTTGTTGGAACGTTTGTTATTGACAAAAATAAGTTACTTTCACAAATATATTGACCCAACGGTCGTTTAAGTGCACAGACAAACAATTAGTTACGAAAACTTATCTTGATGACATTTTCTACCGCCTTCCACGAAGCCGCAAGAGAATGAATGATTATATGACGAAATGAGTGACGTAGACAAAGAATGACGTCAGCGTCGAAAATATTCCAAATCGTCGAACAAAAAATCAAAAAAATGTTTTGGGATTTGATGACACTATATGTACAGCACACCTTTAGTTCTTAAAGGCACACTCCTTCTCGTAAAAGAAACCGTTTGGCTCACCATCTGGAATCTAGCCAGGCTTGTAGATAAAACCATCCTTCCGCTTGGGCACATAACGAAAATCAACATACATGATACTGACTGCTTGTTGTGGTGAGTTGAGATTTGGGTTGAATTAATTTCTGATATTGCCACTAGTGGCACCAGTGCCGCAGTTCAACAGTAGGTTTCATTTAACAGACAGAGACTGCACCGAAGTTATATTTTACCACTGCCTACTCCGTCACCAGACCTCAGTCCTATACAAAATGTTTGGTCATGCAATGCTCACGAAGATGATGAAAAAACCCGCATGTTTTGGATCAGCACCAAAGAAGACCTCGAGGAACAGAATGCTGGTAGCATGGTTTGAACTGCCGCTGCGGTACATTTGATTTCACTTCACGGCTTGCAAGGAAAGGCGTTGAGTCAGAAGAACGAAGGGGCAGATTATACCTGCGCAGAGTCAGCGGCACAGACAACGCACTGCAGATTATCCCAGCCCGCTACACGTTGCGTGAAAAGAAAACAGGCCAAGTACTCGTCATAATCCCTATTGCAGCATCAATAATATGCAGTCTGTGCCGCTGACTCTGCGCCGGTATGTTCTTCCCATAACAGACACGATATCTAAGAATGATGTTCACAGTGAACAAAAGGCAAGTGTGTTACGTTTTACTTTATTTCAAACGAGCGGGCCTCTTGACGCCATCTTGAAAGACACAAACACAGCAACACTTTCCTTTTCACTGACCAGGGTCTGTGCCCGTTTACCGCTTCAAACCCATTTTAACCTCCCTGACATGGAAACGTCCCGTACCACGTTGACGCCACAATGTGCAATGTTCGCTAGCTGTGTCGCTGTGCATGAAGGGAAGGATATCCCCGGGGAAATTTGATTTCCCATCCATTGCTGCAAAAAATGCTGACGCGGAGACAAAACCATGCGCATCAACACAATTGCCTAACAGTTCACCGCCTCTCGTCTGCTAGCTGTGCTGCCATGTTTAAAAAAAACCACCAAAAACCAGTGTGTGTGTGTGTGTGTGTGTGTGTGTGTGTGTGTGTGTGTGTGTGTGTGTGTGTGTGTGTGTGTGTGTGTGTGTGTGTGTCTGTCTGTCTGTCTGTGTGTCTGTGCGTGTGTGTGTAGAGCGATTCAGACTAAACTACTGGACCGATCTTTATGAAATTGTACATGAGAGTTCCTGGGTATGAAATCCCCAGACGTTTTTTTTAATTTTTTCGATAAATGTCTTTTATAACATCATATCCGGCTTTTTGTAAAAGTTGAGGCGGCACTGTCACACCTTCATTTTTCAATCAAATTGATTGAAATTTTGGCCAAGCAATCTTCGACGAAGGCCGGACTTCGGTATTGCATTTCAGCATGGAGGCTTACAAAATAATTAATGACTTTGGTCATGAAAATTGTAATTAAAATTATTTATTTATAAAACGATTCAAAATTACTTTTATTTTATTCTTCATCATGTTCTGATTCCAAAAACATATAAATATGTTATATTCAGATTAAAAACAAGCTCTGAAAATTAAAAATATAAAAATTATGATTAAAATTAAATTTCCGAAATAGTTTTAAACACAATTTCATCTTATTCCTTGTCGGTTCCTGATTCCAAAAACATATAGATATGATATGTTTGGATTAAAAACACGCTCAGAAAGTTAAAACGAAGAGAGGTACAGTAAAGCGTGCTGTGCAGCACAGCGCAACCGCTACCGCGCTGAACAGGCTCGTCACTTTCACTGCCTTTTGCACTAGCAGCGGACTACAGTCATTGTGAAAAATGCAGTGCGTTCAGATTCCTTCTGTGAGTTCCACAGCTTGACTAAATGTAGTAATTTCGCCTTACGCGACTTGATTTATAATGCTGTTGATCCTGTTAGGATATTGGAGTGCAAAATAACTGATCTGTGCGTTTACAAATAAATCAGTAAAGAGGACGAATCAGAGATGACCGATCCATGAGTTTAAATGAACATTCCTTCTTGTGTAAGCCATTATGTATTGATTGAACATTGAACCGACGGGCGCAGTGGCGCAGTGGATAAGACATCGGCCTCCTAATCTGAAGGTCGTGAGTTCAAATCCCGGCCGCGGCAGCCTGGTTGAGATTTTTCCGATCTCCCAGGTCAACGTATGTGCAGACCTATCCCCCTTCGTGTTTCCACGCAAGCACAAGACCAAGTGCGCACGGACAAGACCTTGTAATCCATGTCAGAGTTCGGGGGATTATAGAAACACGAAAATACCCAGCACGTTTCCCCTGAAATCGGCGTATGGCTTACACGTAAAAAAAAAAAGAATGTGTATGGTATTAATTTTATGACCAAAATATGACATTTTACACAGATCTCAACAGTCGTTGTTCATCTCGACTGCCAAAGCGGTCTCGGAGGAACACTGACTGTCTCGATCTGTGTCAAAATGTAATATATTAGTCAAAAATACAAATAACGTATATATATTGTAAACAACGATCGATTTATTCATGTTTTTACATAAGATTAGGAAGTCCTTCCAGTTGGACACATACCAACATATGTGTGTTTGTATGTGTTTTTATGTGATGTTATTTTGTACACGAGCCAAAAGAAAAATGTCTGTTGCATTCAGACGATAACGTTTTTATTGCATTGAATTGAATTGAATTGAATATATTACCCTGGCTGCTTCCTCCGCATACATTACATTGTGGTGTACAACAAATCACAGTTTTATATAGATAGAGAGAGAGACAGAGAGAGAGAGAGAGAGAGAGAGAGAGAGAGAGAGAGAGAGAGAGAGAGAGAGAGAGAGAGAGAGAGAGAAACACACACACACACACACAAACACACACACACACACACAGGTACAAAGAGAGAAACAGATACAGAAAGACAGATAGACAGAAATACGAACAGACAGGGACAAAACCGAACAGACTAACCGACAGAGGAAAGAGCCCCTCGCTCTCCCCTGCCCACTCCCACCCCCCCCCCCAAAAAAAAAAAAAAAAAAAAAAAAACCGAACTCGCAATGCCCTACTCGTCTACAAAAAATCCGCAGGGAATGCAGCTGACTTTTATCCGTTCAAAACGTCTCCGCACCTTGTCCCAAGTGAGACTATGCAGATGGCCGCATGACTGAACCCCGCTCCTATTTCTCCAGTTAACTTGAAACAGATTGAAATACGCCAACATCGATTTTCTCTACAGTACAGCGCCGGCCAAGATGGAAACAGCTCTCCATCCACCTTCCCTAAACTTACTGCACCATCGTTCACCCTCCCTCTATGTACCCCTCACACGCCCCCTTTTGCATTCTCTCTCTCTCTCTTTTCTAGCTCAGTTGGTAGCGCGCTGGCTTTGTAGCCAGTTGGTCGCTATCAGCGTGGGTTCGATCCCCACGTTCGGCGAGAGATTTATTTCTCGGAGTCAACTTTGTGCAGACTCTCTTCGGTGTCCGAACACTCCCGTGTGCACACATGCGCACGAAAAAGATCCCACGTTCACAGCGAAAGTCTCAGGGCTTAGAAAACACGAAGACACGCATGCATCATCTCTCGTCTCCAATTATCATGATCGTATTTCGATACTTTGACGAGACAAACCCAATGCTGGTGTGTCGAAGAAGACAGCCACAGCGGGCTTGGTTCGAATCAAAGTATCAACGCATTACCAATACCTGTCCCAATATAGACCAGTTGGTCTAAGAGGACGTTAAACCCTAATAGTCAGTCAGTCTCTTTTCTCTTTCTATTTTCACAGTCTTTTAATCCCTTCGTAATCAAGTTTTAAATCTGAATCTATCTCTCTCGCGCTCTCCCTTTCTCTCTCTCTCTGTCAGTATCTCTCTGTCTGTCTGTCTGTCTGTTTCTCTCTCTCTCTCTCTCTCTCTCTCTCTCTCTCTCTCTCTCTCTCTCTCTCTCTCTCTCTCTCTCTCTCTCTCTCTCTCGCGCGCGCTCTCCCTTCCTCTCTCTCTGTGCCCCCCTCTTCTCTCTCTCTCTCTCTCTCTCTCTCTCTCTGTCAGTATCTCTCTGTCTGTCTGTCTGTCTGTTTCTCTCTCTCTCTCTCTCTCTCTCTCTCTCTCTCTCTCTCTCTCTCTCTTTCTTTGTCTGTACATCTCTCTGTCTTTAAATTATCAATTCCAAATTCCCTTACCCCAAGCCTACAGTCTTCAATTATTCCACTAAACAGTGGCAAAAAAGGTAATTCTGACACCTCTCCTATTCCCTTCTTCCCTACAATCTATGCACATTGGAATCCTCCCCCTCTCAACCCTTGCCCTTGGCCACCACAATTCCTCCATGTTACCTATCGTAAGGCGTCCCAAAAAGGCTTATTTAACTTCCCAAATCCGTACCTTCATTCCCCCTCCCTCTCTACCATCCATATTGCCATCCCATACCCTTATCCCCACCCCATCCCAACCACCCCCCTCCCCTTATCCCCACCCCAACCACCCCCATCCCCTTATCCTCACCCCATCCCAACCACCCCACTCCCCTTATCCCCACCCCATCCCAACCACCTCCCTCCCCTTATCACCACCCCATCCCAACCACCCCCTCCCCTTATCCCCACCCCATCCCAACCACCTCCCTCCCCTTATCCCCACCCCACCCCAACCACCTCCCTCCTCTTATCCCCACCCCATCCCAACCACCTCCCTCCCCTTATCCCCACCCCAACCACCTCCCTCCTCTTATCCCCACCCCATCCCAACCACCTCCCTCCCCTTATCCTCACCCCATCCCAACCACCCCCCTCCCCTTATCCCCACCCCATCCCAACCACCCCCTCCCCTTATCCCCACCCCATCCCAACCACCCCCCTCCCCTTATCCCCACCCCATCCCAACCACCCCCCTCCCCTTATCCCCACCCCATCCCAACCACCTCCCTCCCCTTATCCCCACCCCATCCCAACCACCCCCTCCCCCATCCCCCCTTCCCCAATCGCCCTTCGTGTTTCGTCGATTTCAATTTAGATGCTGACACGAATCTCGCTACTTTTATTGTTAACATAA
>NC_090258.1:15834287-15841787 GCF_037325665.1 Littorina saxatilis
GACTCTTTTTTTATTTTTTCGATATATACCTTTGATGACCTTTGTAAAAGTTGAGGCGGCACTGTCACACCCTCATTTTTCAATCAAATTGATTGAAATTTTGGCAAAGCAATTTTCGACGAAGGCCGGACTTTGGCATTGCATTTCAGCTTGGTGGCTTAAAAACTAATGAATGAGTTTGGTCATTAAAAATCGGAAACTTGTAATTAAAATTATTTGTTTATGAAACGATCCAAAAATAATTTCATCTTCGTCATTTTCTGATTCCAAAAATATATATATGTTATATTTGGATTACAAACAAGCTCTGACAATTAAAAATATAATAATTATTATTAAAATTAATTTTCCGAAATCGATTTAAAAACAATTTCATCTCATTCCTTGTCGGTCCCTGATTCCAAAAACATATAGAAATGATATGTTTGGATTAAAAACAAACTCAGTAAGCTAAAAAGAATAGACATCAAAAACTTGTCGAGTCACTCCAAAAGGTACAAAACTCTGCCGCCAAATTGATATATCGTTCTAAGAAGTTTGATCATGTCACACCACTTCTTCGTTCCCTTCATTGGCTTCCCGTGTCCGCTCGTATCAGATACAAGCTTGCTTGTATCTGTTTCTCTGCCAAATTTGAAGATGGCCCTAAATACCTCAAGGAACTGCTCGTCACATATGACAATCCCTCTGACTACAACCTCCGCTCACGCGCTGACAGTCGCAAACTGGAAACTCTCGAGCGAAGCTTGCCTTCTTTTGGAAATCGCTCGTTTGCTTCTGCGGCTGCCATTGTCTGGAATTCTCTCCCTTCCTCCGTTCGCCATTCTGCTTCTAAGGACTCTTTCCGCAGTTCCCTTAAAACGCACCTTTTTCGCGAATCCTTGTAAATTGTCCTTGCCATCTTTATAGACTGTTAGAGGTGAAGTTAGATTATTTTGTTGTTTGAATGTGTCTTTTTTGTATAGTTGCTTCAGCTTTGATTGAGCTATAGGGTTCTGTATGAAATTTGCATTTAGTCTTTCTTTTTCTTGCTGAGTGTATGTACAGTCCAGAGAGGAGACGGACATGGTGTGAGCTTGTCCAGGGGGGATATGAACATCTCAGTGGCAGGGGGATGGAAGCACTTGTTAATGAGTGGGAGTGTGTATGCGCGTGGTGTGCACGAGGATGTATGCACGTGAGTGATATTTGTAAATGTGTATTATTATAATATCATCTTTGTATTTATATTATTGAAATTGTTATATCTCGATGTACAGCGCTAAGAGCATAGTTAAATTTGTGAAGCGGCGCTATATAAGCTATCTTTATTATTTAAGTTATTGAGACATCCCAGTGCACTAAGGGATTTATAGAGCAAATCGAGAAAATTCATTATTGAACGAAGCGCATAGCGCTGAGTTCAATAATTATTTTCGAGATTTGCTCTATAAATCCCTTAGTGCACTGGGATTGTTTCAATAACGATATTGTCAGTACCGCCATAGAAAAAAGAAGATTCCAAGCGCACATTTTGCAACGCGCATTTGAATAGGCATAACTGTGTGGTCAGGTCACTGTCGTGTACAGTAAAGATCTACTTTTGTGTGGGGTGTCTCAAGTGTGTCGTGCTTTCGTCACACGCATTTTAATTTCTGTTGGTAAATTCCAGTCTTCTTCTTGGCGTTCGCAGAGGTTACACAATCAGTCCAGCACTGGTGATAAATGTTGTCGTTTTCTCCAACTCCTGTCGACTGCCGTATAGTTTGGTCTGCAAGGGAGTTGGTGACGGCCACACTTCTTTTCGTTCCTCATCTAGTAGTAAATTCCAGTGTAGCGTTAATCTGAACAGTGATGATCTTTCAGAGAGACCTCATTTGAACTCGGAGAAAGGGCTGTGCTCTTCATTATTTGCGATTCGAAACCTCCAGTCGAGCTTCGACGGATTGACTGTGCGGAGTGACTCCCCTTGAATTGACTCGAAGCCGCGGGACTCGACGGTTCGCACATTTTCAAAACAAATGTGGCATATTTTCGTGTTGTATCTTCATTCATCGGGGAGTCTGATACTAAATATGAACGGTAAGAATGCTCTGAACCCTACACGTATTATATCCCCATCGTTTTTTCGTTCACATCTGCCCAACATGTTAATTTGCTGAGCGGGGTTTATGTCGTCTGCTAGGGCAATCAAACCACTGCATGCAGTCTGCACTGACTGAGTCTGCACGCACGAGGCACGCTGGTAATAAGTCTTATAATGGTAAGAACGTTCTGAACCCTACACGTTTTCGATTACGATTGTTCTTGCCTTGAAATAATAATTCGGAAACCATTCATTTACTGAACTGATGCAGTCGTATTTCAGTGTAGTCAGTGCGGCTACGTATGAC
This sequence comes from Littorina saxatilis, assembly GCF_037325665.1. Classification (NCBI taxonomy): domain Eukaryota; kingdom Metazoa; phylum Mollusca; class Gastropoda; order Littorinimorpha; family Littorinidae; genus Littorina; species Littorina saxatilis. The sequence continues at coordinate 15,836,660 of NC_090258.1, forward strand.
AGAGTCGATCGAGTCAGTCTTCCAAACTGGTCACTAGCTGGTACGTTATCGGAATAACACTTGTGTTTTCTGCTAGCGGGTGGGAATTTTATATTAACTCATCATTTGGTAATGTGGATAATAAGCTACATGCCACTAACACGATGAGAAGAATCTATGCAAGTCGGCGAGAATTAGATGAAACCCAGCGGCTTCTATTTTTAGATCAGTGGCAGCCGCACTGTGGCACAGGCACATGCAATCTGTCAGAAAAAAACCCACTTCTGCTTTAATTGAGAAGTAGGGAATTTATGGTCATTTGGTATTGTGGAGAATATAAGCTACATGTCAGTAATTAATTCTGAGGATGAGAGCACAGTCTTGCTTAGGTAAAGGGCGTAAGAATACGCTCTGTGGAAAAGTTAGCGCACTCCAAGAGTGCGCTAACAGTTTTAGCGCATCGCCATTAGCCAATCAACTGGTTCACATCAGTCATGTGACACCAGTACTTACTGACAATTATTATTATTATTACATACAGAAAAGCGTGTTATCCTGCTCAGCGCGACCACTACCGCACTATTCTGCATGGCTTGTCGATTTCACTGCCTTTGCCACGGGCGGTGGACTGACGAAACTACGAGTATGTGGTCTTGGTGAAAGAAGCAGTGGGCCAGTGCGTTCAGTTTCATTCTGTGAGTTCGACAGCTTGACTAAATGTTGTTATTTCGCCTTACGCGACTTGTAAATTGTTCTCGGCAGATCATTTGCTATGAAGATGCCTTTTGGTTAAACAAAATTTTATTCAGAATGTCTTCGCATGAACAGTTACAAAAATACAGCTAGGACACGCACTCAAGCAAATGCTTATTATCAATGAGATGCCTTTTGAATGTCTACTGAGTTTTTAAAAGGAAGTTGAAGTAAACGTACAGTAGGGGAGACCGGGGCTAGTCCGCCCCCGGGGCACATCCGTCTTTGTCTGTTTATTCTTACGTTTGCCACCTTTTAGTCATTCACACCATGTGAGAGTGGTGTCCCGTCTTCCCACCATATCCTGCAGAAGTTCAGAGGTTGCGCGCCCATATATCGTGAGTACAGGTCACAAAAAGTGTTTTTCTTCATTTTTGTAACATGAATGCATAGGAGTTGACTTAGGTTTTGATGCATTACCTCTGAGAACAAATACTTAGTCTTGGTGTCGAGTGAAAGTGCGTTAATTAAGGTCGAGTTCTGACGAAAGTTTTGCTTCTTCCTTCCCATGTTGTGCTCGCTATCTGGCACTAGAGTTGCCTGCCCGTGCGGGGGCAAGTCCGCCTATTTGTCATGGGGCATGTTCGCCATGAAGAATGTGCAGGTGTGGGAAACAGTCCAGTTTACATCTGCCATAACTGTGACTCTGATGGTGACTCCATCTATTCTCGATGGTAAATATTGCAGATTCATGTCTAAAAAAGACTGACGCCGATTTGTGTTACATTCTTTCGACATTCTTTTGTATTTTGTCATTGGCATTTTTGAACCTAAATATTGAAGGGAATTAAAAAAGCTTTCCCACTGATCGGGTGCTTGTTTGACTGACTGTGCGAGCGTGCGTGCGTGTGTGTATAAAGCTTGCCCACTACTAGTCTTGTACCTACTATGGGATGAGAGCGGCGGACTTGCCCCACCCTGTAGGCGGACTTACCCCGACTTGGGGCAAGTTCGCCTACGTTAGGGTAGGTCTACTTTAAGCAGTATGTACAACAAATGTTCATACGCACATAAAAACTGTCTGCACATTGATATCAGCTACACATTTGTCTTGATGTAAAATAAAAAATCAGTCTTCTAGTTCATCAAACTCGCCAGTTATGCTACCAAAAGCATAAAAGTAGGCGGACTAGCCCCGGTCTCCCCTACCGTGGAGTCATTTTCCTCATCTTGTAGTCTTATGGTAACTCGTTTTGAAGCTGCTTTTAAATGTATTATGAGTCCTGCGACTGAACTTTTATTACACTTTACAAATCAAATGTAAGTCAAATCAAATGTAAGTCAAATCTTCTTCTTCTTCAGCGTTCCAGAATTTTCTGGTTACGTGTGAGCTCGTTTGCCCAATTTTGGGTTCCCCACACTATACTCTGAGAGCATAGTCAGCTCACTCCGCTTTCGTTGAGTAGGCATGCTGGGTATTTTTGTGTTTCCATAACCCACCGAACTCCGACATGAATTACAGGATTACAGGATCGTTTCCGTGCGCACTTGATCTTGCATGCTTGCGTGTACACACGAAGGGGGATAAGCCACTAGCAGGTCTGAACATAAGTTGACATGGGATGTCAAAAAAAAACAAGAGGCGAAGCCTTCAAGGCTCACGTAAGAAATCGACAAACAGTAACACAAACTCAGTCACTCAGTCACACATACACACACACACAGTTAGCATAGGTGACACTGTGCAAGAAAGCGAGACACTAGATCTAGATCTGTCTGTCTGCATGTAGCCTACTTACAAAGTTACAGGGACACGACTGCCAACTAGTCTCGGCCCGCACAAAAAAACAATGACCGAGACGTTCAGTAATTCCTTCGCGTGACGTCTAACCCTCTTACGCCATAATGTGACGACGTCTTCAAATGACGAAATGTTAAAGTTTCTACCACAGACATACACACGCACGCACGCACATACGCACATACGCACGCACGCACAGACAGACAAAGTTACGATCGCATAGGCTACACTTACGTGAGCCAACCAGCTGGTCTAAGAGGACGTTAAACCCTAATAGTCAGTCAGTCCCCTCCCCCTCTCTCTCTTTCACAATCAGTCTGTGATTCATAACACCCGAATTCTTGCTATTCATTTTCAGCTCAGGCTTAAACTTTCAACCCCTTGGCGGTTTTGCAGAATATTTTTTTTAAATATATGAGCCGCATCATGTCATTTTGTGCGTGATTGGAACGTTCATAACCTCATCTGCTTCACAAACCTCACATTATGTATATCTTTCTTTTCTCACGTACGTCTTCTCCTGTCTCTCTTTCTTTCTTTTACTTCTTTCTTTCCCTTTCCTGTTTCGCAATCCCCCTTATTTCAGGGAGAAAAAAACCCTCTCCCTGTAAGTTGCTTCTTCTGTTCTTTCTTGAAAATCTATACATGTATATGCACCCTTGCATTTGAACAAAGGATAACACAACCGCTTGAGTTTTAGAATAACACTATGAGATATTTGGGGGCTGCAGTACGTTTGCGTTTTGGTTATGTGTGATTACGTGTTTATGTTATTTCCATGTTGTGTTATGCTATATTATGCTCTGTTTTTTTCTCTCCTATTTGAATGCAAATTCTGCTCTCTTCTGTGTAGGCAGTCCTGTTTGAAGGCAGTTCTGTCCTCTTCTGTGAATTCTGCTCTGTTCCTAGCAGTGAAGGCAGACCTTTTCAAATGATCTTTTTCTGTTCTGTTCTGTTCTGTTATTTTATGCTTTATTTGTTGCATTGCCTGGACATATCAGGCCAAACAAGAAGGACTTTGGCCACACTTGAATCACACACAACTTTGTCCCACACGAATCATAGTTTAACCCCCCCCCCCCTTCCAACCAAATCTATTCCCGTCGCATCACCTCCCTGACCTTATAACCACCCCTCAATTCTCAAAGTTAAAAAGTTTTCTAACAACACCACACTGAACCAAGTCCGCACTGCAGGGAAGAAACATTCTTCGGCGCATTCGTTTACGTGGCGCGCGCATCCATCAAACCACGTGACCCGGTCTCAGTCGATGAGCGCCGTCTACTGAAAAAAAAATCAGCGAAGGGGGGTAAGCAAGGAAGGGAGAGAATTCATCATCCAAACTAGTCCCAGAAGGGCTGGAGGTGTGCTTGCAGGGAAGGACTGAGCTCCGCGGGACAAGTTTGAAACGATGTCACGTGTAGTCAATCATTGAGGAGGTTCCAATCTACCAACTGCGACCAAATGTACTATACCCACAAACAAACAGACAAACGAAGGAAACTAGTTAGATTGGTTAGTATATCTCCAGTTCGGATTAGGTCTGTTTGTTTCTTGCAGTTTCTCTGTGTGCTTACATGTGCCATCTTTTTGTCTTTTTTGATGTGTAATTATCAACTGCGGCCAAACAGAATGTACTTTAACAAATTAGTTTGCTTAAAAAAACCACCCACCCACAAACAAACAAACAAAGGAAACTAGTTAGACTGGTTAGTATATCTACAGCTAGGATTAGCTAGGTCTGTTTGTTTGTTGCAGTTTTTCTGTGTGCTTGTGCCATCTTTTTGTCTTTTTCGATGTGTAGTTATCATTTCAATCATATTAACATTGACCACTGTTGAACTAACACTTTCTAAAAGCCTCCAAATCATAAAACTAACAACTGAAAAAGAAAGAGTGCAATGCTCCAAACGGAAAACCACGTGGGTTCAGGTTTGACAGCAGAAAAGGATGGTCTTGGTGCAGTCTACTATATGACATACTTTCCAGATTGGCCGGAACTAATTTCTACGGCCTTCCCATGTACGTGTTCTCCAGCATCCGTCTCAGCCAGTGCTTGGAAGCGTAAGCAAAGGGAGGGTGGGAGAGGGAGGGTGGGGGAGGGGGGGGGAGGGGGGGGGGCATTCATCAGAACTGGCCCAGGACTGAAAAGAGGTCTGCAGGGGAGATCTGGGCGCAGCGGGACCAGTCTGATGCAGCGTCAGGCTTTGTCGATCAATGGGCAGGAGGTTCCAAACTACGAATACAACTGGGCTGGATGAAATACGCGTCATTCAAAGGGGAAGTAGCGCGTGACATGAATCGTTTCCACTGACCGGTAAAACGTCACGAAATGTAAAGGTGCATCATTGAGTGTTCAGTGAAGCGTCTCCTGTTTCTATACTTTCAGGGTCTGAATGTTTCGATGAGTGGATATGTCTTTTCATAAAAAAAACAGGCCCGGGACTATAATAGATATTATGTGCTTGCAGGACAGGTATAGACGCGGCAGGCCAAGCCTGATGCCGAGTCAGGTTTTGTCGATCAATGGGCAGAAGGTCCTGGACGAACTATCCGGCTGGACAGAATCACAGTTGTGCACTTTCAAAGGGGACGTGTTCCGTAACAGGACTCTTTTCTACTGATCTGTAAAAGACAGGGAACCCCAAGGTGCAC
>NC_090258.1:15844287-15847888 GCF_037325665.1 Littorina saxatilis
CAGTACTACCTTTTAAAATATTGTGTTACCAGAATCTAGCACGTTCATTTCAAGCTCGAAAGTATGTTCTTAAAGCCGTCCTTAATTGATCCCAAACTTGACTTCGTGAAATTGACTGGAAATTCAGTACCAACGTTTTGTGCAGCAAGCTCCATGAAGTAGACGTCGAGAAGTCGACGTCGTCCATTATTGAATAAAACAAATTGAAATAACATGCATGATTGTGTGTGAAGTACACATGGTTAATTAACATATAACAGTCGGGTAACCTTTTTTTTCAATTACACATTTTGCTAGCTCAAAGGCTTTCACTTTAACGCCCCAAACATGCCCACAAGCAGTTCCGTCCATTCATGTAACACTGCAGGTTTGTTTGTTTGTTTGCTTAACGCCCAGCCGACCACGAAGGGCCATATCAGGGCGGTGCTGCTTTGACATATAACGTGCGCCACACACAAGACAGAAGTCGCAGCACAGGCTTCATGTCTCACCCAGTCACATTATTCTGACACCGGACCAACCAATCCTAGCACTAACCCCATAATGCCAGACGCCAGGCGAAGCAGCCACCAGATCAATGCCAATTTTAAAGTCTTAGGTATGACCCGGCCAGGGTTCGAACCCACGACCTCCCGATCACGGGGCGGACGCCTTACCACCAGGCCAACCGTGCCGGTAACACTGCAGGTGAACGCCAGACAGATAAAACTATTGCTTGACGGAGCACCGCGCAAGACCGGATCTGAGGGGGCGGATGGGGGTGGTGTGGATGGTTCCTGGATTCTGGAAGCCCCCCCCCCCCCACCTCAGACAGATGCACCCTTTTTTTTTCTCAAGGAGAGACCCAAAATGCCCATGTCAAATGCTAAATTTCAACACAAGTTGAGGGGTCTTGCCCTGCTGACCGTCCACCTCCCCCCCCCCCCCATCACTGCCACCGGTGCTTTACCCATGAACCCAAACAAGGGTGTGGTCATTGCTGTACCCCTGTCTCATTTTGAGAAGCCACCCCCTCTCATACACAAGGTCCAGTCCTGCAGCATGCCACATTTTTCTGCAAAGTCGTGAGCATTGACCATTTTTGAAAAATAGAGGAAATAATGAAAACAAGCATTTCATTACTTACTGTCTTCTGACACCCGAGATAACAAAACGCGTGGGAATGACACCCCCCCCCCCCCCTCCAAAAAAACAACAAACCCTTTTACCTCCAAACGGATGATCGCCGCAAGCTCGTTATGATTTGAATCTGCCGTTCATTCCTGTCCAGTTTTTTGTGTGTGGGTCATCTCCTTACGTATTCCCCTGTTCAAACCGCCCGCAGTTCAAGACACGGCTTTGAAAGAAATGAAAAAGTATCCCAAGAAAATGGTGTGCAGTGGCCCGATACCGGGCGAAACTCTAATCGAATCATCCGCTCCTGTCTCGAGTGATTGAAAATTGGCATTCTCAGGGCGATAATTATTTTCCTGTATGCATCATCACGAGTGCGTGCTTTTTCTCCCCATCCCGGCGTCTCGTTTTCTTGCATGTGTCATTATAGTTTTTTTTTTTCGTTTTTTTTCTCTCCTTTTTACATTTAGTCAAGTTTTGACTAAATGTTTTAACATAGAGGGGGGAATCGAGACGAGGGTCGTGGTGTATGTGTGTCTGTGTGTGTGTGTGTGTGTGTGTATGTGTGTGTCTGTGTGTGTGTCTCTGTGTGTGTGTGTGTGTGTGTTTGTCTGTGTGTGTGTCTGTGTGTGTGTGTAGAGCGATTCAGACTAAACTACTGGGCCGATCTTTATGAAATTTGACATGAGAGTTCCTGGGTATGATATCCCCGGACGTTGTTTTCTTTTTTTCGATAAATACCTTTGATGACGTCATATCCGGCTTTTTGTAAAAGTTGAGGCGGCACTGTCACACCCTCATTTTTCAATTAAATTGATTGAAATGTTGGCAAAGCAATCTTCGACGAAGGCCGGGGTTTGGTATTGCATTTCAGCTTGGTGGCTTAAAAACTAATGAGTGAGTTTGGTCATTAAAAATCGGAAACTTGTAATTAAAATCATTTTTTTATTAAACGATCCAAAAACAATTTAATCTTTTTCTTCGTCATTTTCTGATTCCAGAAACATATACATATGTTATATTTGGATTAAAAACAATCTCTGAAAATTAAAAATATAAAAATTATGATCAAAATTAAATTTCCGAAATCGATTTAAAAACAATTTCATCTTATTCCTTGTCGGTTCCTGATTCCAAAAACATATATATATGTTTGGATTAAAAACACGCTCAGAAAGTTAAAACGAAGAGAGGTACAGTAAAGCGTGCTATCAAGCACAGCGCAACCGCTGCCGCGCCAAACAGGCTCGTCACTTTCACTGCCTTTTGCACTAGCGGCGGACTACGTTCAGTTTCATTCTGTGAGTTCCACAGCTTGACTAAATGTAGTAATTTCGCCTTACGCGACTTGTTCTTTCTGCCTCTTTTTTTCTCTGCCTCCTGCTGGCTGGTTGACACTGCCTTTCTTCTGTTATTCTTTCATGTCAGTATGTGACCTAGCTACCAACTTTTCTACAGTTATCTATTGCGTGTCTGCATGCTTTTGAATTCATTTTTGTACTTGTTTAATTTTTTCTTTCTTTCTTGAAAGGTTACTATTTTGATGATCCTCTAATTGTCATTTCTGCTTTCGTTCATTCGTTCGTTCGTTCGTTCGTTCGTTCGTTCGTCTGTTTCACCCTTCCTTCCTGTCTTTTGTCCGGCATTCATTTGTTTTGTAGTATGTTATGCTTCTTGTCTTTTCACTTATCACGGATTTTTGGGATATGCAGACATGTATACCCGTCAATCAACAATCAAACAAGCATACACACATACATTTGCAGTGAGACATTTAAACAGACGGCCAGACACGCACACAATCACGCACGCACACACGCACGCACACACATACACACACACACGCACGCACGCACGCAAGCACGCACACACACACACACACTGACACACACACACTGACACACAGACACTGACACACACACACACACTGAAACACGCACAATCACAAACTCACACACACACACACACCTAAAGTGTGGATGGTTACCTAAGAGGCGGCACTGGGTGTAGTGCCTTTCTAGTGCACTTGCACTACAACAGCACTGGGTGCAGTACTCGCTCCGGCATCGAAGAATTTTGCACTAAAAAATGCACAAAATTTGACCTATTTCGTCGCCTATAGAGGACGGAAAGAATGTCATTTTGAACATTGTTATGACATTCTTTCCGTCAAAAAAGTCAATTTAACGGTGTCAATTTAACCATAAGGCAACCATCCACACGTGTGGACGGAAAGAATGTCATTTTGAACATTGTTATGACATTCTTTCCGTCAAAAAAGTCAATTTAACGGTGTTAAATGAAGCGACCATCCACACAATTAGGTTGCCATCCAGAGTTTAGGTTGCCATCCACGTGTGGATGGTTGCCTTATGGTGATTTAGGCAACCAAACCTGTGGAAACATGGGTACACACGCACACGCACACACACACACACACACACACACACACACACACACACACACACACACACACACACACCACACA
>NC_090258.1:15848088-15853088 GCF_037325665.1 Littorina saxatilis
TTACAAATTTTCCGGTTACATATCTTAGCGTATTTTAATTGACGGCAATGCTTAAAAACCCGACTAGAAGCGTGCTAATCTTCGTGAGCGTAATTAGGCGCGCAAAGGAATGATGATGCTCTAAACATGCACACTTAAAAGAAACGTTTAATTGACTGCGATGCTTGAACACTGTCGGGAATGCATCTAAATGATTAGTGCTCTCAGCTAAACTATATATATACATCATGTATCGTTGTCTTGTGTGCACACCCCTCGGCCATGTGGGCCTTAACAGAATGTGTGTGCACAAACGATTATTATTCGTCAGCACTAAATCAAGTGACATTTAGTTCGTCTATTATTCCTCTCAATGTATGTTAAGGTGCGTTTCTGACTTTCAAGTTGCTTGCAGTCTTCAACACTTAATTCATTTTTGATATCGTTGGATAATACAATATGTGACCCTCCACCACGAAATGAGTCGCATGTCACCTCGCGCGGTTCTGGGCTAGGCTTAATATAAGTCCGGGGAGTGTCTGGTAACAGTGTGAGGGTCACCTTAGTCACAGGCTTATAACGCAAACAGTTTTCGCTCTTTTTTAAAACGGGTTTCACCACTGGATAGAGTATAAACAACTCTTTGGGAAAATGTACAAATATGAAAATCATGCAAAGGTGACATGCGACTCATTCCGTGGTGGAGGGGCACATATTTGCATTTTGGATCCGTATTAGCTTCTTCTGCGTTCGTGGACTGAAACTCCCACGTACACTCGTGTTTTTTACACGAGTGGAATGTTACGTGTATGACCGTTTTTTACCCCGCCATTTAGGCAGCCATACGCCGTTTTCGGAGGAAGCATGCTGGGCATTTTCGTGTTTCTATAACCCACCGAACTCTGACATGGATTACAGGATCTTTTTCGTGCGCACTTGGTCTTGTGCTTGCGTGTACACACGGGGGTGTTCGGACACCGAGGAGAGTCTGCACACAAAGTTGACTCTGAGAAATAAATCTCTCGCCGAACGTGGGGACGAACTCACGCTGACAGCGGCCAACTGAATACAAATCCAGCGCGCTTCCGACTGAGCTACATCCCCGCCCAGGATCCGTATTAGCAGATCCTACTTTTAATGTTACAGAAACGAACACAATGGCAGAACATTAATAAAGTTAATTTGAATACACAAAAAAAGATAGTGAGGAAGGAAGAACAAAAGGAGAGCAAAATAAAAGGGAGACAAGATAACCTCATGAAGCGCCACAGACACAAGGAATTTGATAATACTAATAGCCTGATTCCCATTCAGGAAACAGTGTGGGTTGCCTTTCAGTAATAATTCAATAAACTTCTGACAAATTGACAGTGAGCGAATATCTCTATACAAGGGACAAATACAACAAGAAAAATGTTCATTCAAAATGAACAGCGTCGATGCAATGTCCACCAAAGATTTATTTTGGGAAGTGTTAAAAGGTTAGGGTCAAAAGTCAATGAATTGCATGTTGTGCTGGATATATAAATTGTTTATTTCAGTCAATGCTTGCTATGAATTGATCAAACAGCCACAAGAAAAAACAAGTCGCGTAAGGCGAAATTACTACATTTAGTCAAGCTGTGGAACTCACAGAATGAACGTAGTCCGCCACTAGTGCAAAAGGCAGTGAAAGTGACGAGCCTGTTTGGCGCGGTAACGGTTGCGCTGTGCTTCATAGCACGCTTTACTGTACCTCTCTTCGTTTTAACTTTCTGAGCTTGTTTTTAATCCAAACATATCATATCTATATGTTTTTGGAATCAGGAACCGACAAGGAATAAGATGAAATAGTTTTTAAAACGATTTCGGAAATTTAATTTTGATCATAATTTTTATATTTTTAATTTTCAGAGCTTGTTTTTAATCCAAATATAACATATTTATATGTTTTTGGAATCAGAAAAGGATGAAGAATAAGATGAACGTAAATTTGGATCGTTTTATAATTTATTTATTTTTTTACAATTTTCAGATTTTTAATGACCAAAGTCATTAATTAATTTTTAAGCCACCAAACTGAAATGCAATACGGAAGTCCGGCCTTCGTCGAAGATTGCTTGGCCAAAATTTCAATCAATTTGATTGAAAAATGAGGGTGTGACAGTGCAGCCTCAACTTGTACAAAAAAGCCGGATATGACGTCATGAAAGACGTTTATAAAAAAACCAAAAAAAAAACGTCCTGGAATATCATTCCCAGGAAGTCTCATGTCAAATTTCATAAAGATCGGTCCAGTAGTTTAGTCTGAATCGTTCTACACACACACACACACAGACAGACACACACACACACACACACACACACACACGCACATACACCAAGACCCTCGTCTCGATTCCCCCCTCTATGTTAAGACATTTAGTAAAAACTTTTTAATTAAAAAATAGAGCTTGTTTGAAACAGGTAGAAAGGAAGAGTTGATATTGCAATATCTGTACGTGGGAATGTGGTGAAAAGGAGTGCTAAAAGTAGTAAGTCGGCCTCAGATCCATTTCAAATATTTATTGCAGAAAAACAAAATACAAATTAAAAACAAAACCACAGAACCATTACCAGGTGTCATAGGAATGTTTGAAAACAATAGTTTTAATTTTACACTGTAAATACAGGAATCAGAATTAAACACCTCAAATTGGCACATGCATAATGAATCACCTGGAATTGCAACAGGGAGATACTGAAGTAATTGGAAACAAACACTTGAAATTGACAGAGAAACAATTGAAAATATATTACTGACATGAGCGTACAATATTTTAATGGAAGTGCATTTTTAGCACGAAGCATCCGCCGGAGGATGCACTAACAATTACATAGTGCCACAAAATGTGTACGGACATTTCACAACCGTGCATTATTAGCACAGAACACATACATGGGGGCGCACAAAACATTATTGTACCATGATGATGATCGGGATTGTTGAAGATCTTTTCTTGTGCAAGGCGCCCCTGTATGACCGCAACTGATCCAACCGGCCGCATCTGAACAAACGACGTCGAAACGGCGCGAAACACGTCCTCTCGGTTGGTCTCGGATTGACTCGGCTCCTCTCGGTCTTTTTTTTTGTGTGTCTTTTTTTCTTTTCCTTATGGTCGGAGTGGTATATTTATGTACATCTTAGATTAAAAAAAACACCCGAAAGCTGTGTTTAATCGTTTCGCGTAAATTGTACATTTTTTTCAGCTTTGAAATTGTTTTGGCTTGGAGAGTCAGCGCGCTTTGGCTTGGAGACTAATTCTCCACAGGCACGTTCTTCCCAACCACAGATACCAGCGTCGTCCGCGACGCTGGAACAAATAATGTTTAACTCTCAGGTGCGGCTACTAATACGATGCGGAATATGCTTGAGGTGTCGCTTGCATCAATCGAAATTCAAATCGCTCCTACAAATTTGTAATCTATATATTTGAATTTGAGCGAATCTATTTTCAAAATAATATTATCATGTTTTTCATGTTGGACCGTTTCTGCAACGTGTGTTTGAGAATGTGCGTGTGTGTGTGTGTGTGTGTGTGTGTGTGTGTGTGTGTGTGTGTGTGTGTGTGTGTGTGTGTGTGTGTGTGTGTGTGTGTGTGTGTGTGTGTGAGTGGAGGGGGGGGGGGGGTGTTCTCGATTTTCACTTGTATTAGTCGCGACAAATTAAACCTCTTTCGTTTCTCATGATGAATAATCTCCTAGTCTCTGATAAGTGATTATATATCTATTCGTCTACCTGTCTGTATGCATACAATGTGTGTGTGTGTGTGTGTGTGTGTGTGTGTGTGTGTGTGTGTTAGTGCGTGTGTGTGTGTCGGTGTGTGTGTGCGTGCGTGTGGGTGTGTGTGTGTGTGTCGATGTTTCCCGTGTCTGTGTCTGCAAATATGTGACCCTCCACCACGGAATGAGTCGCATGTCACCTTTGCATAATTTTCATATTTTTACATTTTCCTAAAGAGTTTCTTATGCTCTATCCCGTGGTGAAACCCGTTTTAGAAAAGAGCGAAAAATGTTTGAGTTATAAGCCTGTGACTAAGGTGACCCTCACACTGTTACTAGACACTCCCCAGACTTACATTAAGCCTAGCGCAGAACCGCGCGAGGTGACATGCGACTCATTTCGTGGTGGAGGGTCACATATGTCTGTGTAGTAACTGTGCACAACACCACCATCACACCCATCAAAAGCTCGAATATCACCAACCACATGTAACCTTCAAAATCAGTATCATCAAATAAACTTATCCCAGCATCGCAATAGGACAACACACAGCAGACCTGCATCCGCTGACATCTCAAGCAGCCCATGATAGATGGGCAAATAATACAACAACATGATCATCTCTCATTTATTGTCCAGATCCTTGTCTCCAATCAAACATGACCACTTTGTCGATGTGGAAATGACACAAGATTCCGACAAGACAACTGCATGAACTGCATGGGAATTGGACAAGAGGAGGAGCGGAAACGGAGGTTTGCGGTAGTGCGGTGCGGCGAATGATACAGTTTCAGGCACACATTGTGTTCGATAATGGAAACAAAGTTTGCCTAATCGTTTTTCTCTCTTTTTTTATATTTAGTCAAGTTTTGACTAAATATTTTAACATCGAGGGGGAATCGAAACGAGGGTCGTGGTGTATGTGCGTGTGTGCGTGTGTGTGTGTGTCTGTGTGTGTGTGTGTGTAGAGCGATTCAGACTAAACTACTGGACCGATCTTTATGAAATTTGACATGAGAGTTCCTGGGTATGAAATCCCCGAACGTTTTTTTCATTTTTTTGATAAATGTCTTTGATGACGTCATATCCGGCTTTTCGTGAAAGTTGAGGCGGCACTGTCACGCCCTCATTTTTCAACCAAATTGGTTGAAATTTTGGTCAAGTACTCTTCGACGAAGCCCGGGGTTCGGTATTGCATTTCAGCTTGGTGGCTTAAAAATTAATTAATGACTTTGGTCATTAAAAATCTGAAAATTGTAAAAAAAATTAAAAATTTATA
>NC_090258.1:15858088-15880588 GCF_037325665.1 Littorina saxatilis
AAACAATGGTCCTCCTCAGGACTAGATTTCTGATATGCTCCAAATAGGCCATCTGTGAAGGTATACTTTTCTCTCTCTTTTGCTCTGCTGAGAGATTTTAACAAATCTCAGTAGAAAGTCTCTGCTGACTTGTAATTGTTTCTTTCACATCTTTGATTTTGTATATTTCGTCTATTTATAGACGAACTTAATGGATTGAAGACGTCCACTTGAAAACAACCTGAGGCCTTCACTTTGACAATCTAGATCTTCACTTTTTAGCACGTGTACGGGTAACGTCATCAAATCTAGTTTGTACGTCACGCGTTTGCCAAGATTGGCAGTCTTGGTGGGAGCAAAACAACGTATGCATTTGGAACATTGGAGAAAAAAAAGTGAGTCACGGGTGACTCAATATCTACACGTACAGGTCTTTGCTACACGTTCGACCATCTAGAACACTGCAATGAAGAAATCCCTACGACCTTGCTGAATCAACCCAACAGCAACACTTTCGTCGCTTTTTGTGTGTGGGTGTGCACAACCTTAACTCGTCTTTGTTCTGTTGAATAAGACTGTTGCAATGCACAACTGTCCTTTCCGCTCAGCATACAACACGCACTTTGCTTTTAAAATAGCACATCACCACGACCTTGCTGGCTTACTCTCCAAAGCGACACGGTCATTGCAGTAGTGTTTGTTTACTACCCCCCCCCCCCCCCCCCCAACCCAGCCCTTAACGAATGAGATTTAACGCACAAATCGCATAAATACTTGGCCATGTTTGTATCGATCCAGCCCCAAACCGCAAATGGCGCAAAACACCGACCAAGAACGCGAACTCTGCACGACGTTTTTACATCTTCTTCTCTCCCTTGCTTTTGTTCTTGGCCGTGGTCACTAAAGCCATGAATTAGTCCCCTTTCTTGTTTGCGAGACGGCCATATAAGGAACAGTTTTATTACAGCCAGTCACTGGTTTTTGTGTGTTGCGATTAAACACAGAGGGAGGCTGGTGTTGTTTAGTTTGCTGTCGAGAACTTCGCTTAATTTCTTTTGTGAAATACGGGGGTACCTCACGGATTTCGTTCGGTGTTGGCAGTCGGGAAAACGCCGAAACATTTTTTGTTGCAATCGCCGAAAATTGTGTCGTCATTTCGGCAGATATGTGCCGAACTCTTAAACTAAAATAGCAAACCAATTGACAATCAAAGAACCCAGTCAAATATGATTTGGGAACTTAAAACGTTAATGTTTCAGACACACTCCCCCGAAAGCGGCGTATGGCTGCCTGAATGGCGGGGTAAAAACGGGCATACACGTAAAAACCCACTCGTGCAAAAACATGAGTGAACGTGAGAGTTTCAGCCCATGAACGAAGAAGAAGAAGAAGAAGAAGAAGAAGTTTCAGACACACAACAGACGCAAGATATTCTTGATTTGATGGAACATGATGGTTGTATTTCTCTGTTGAAGTAGGTCAACCCCCCCCCCCCCCCCCACCCGCCCCTCGCCCCTGTCTGGGACAGTATTCTGAGAATGACTCCGGTATATGTTGGTGAAGATCACAGATACAGAGCCGGGACACCAGAAGGTGTTCTTTATTGAGAGGTGTCCTTTCATTGGAGGGTCCTCAAATCGTAGGTACCAATGCACTGAGAGGGAGGGAGTATAATGAGAAGCTGAGCAGACAAAAAGATACATAATCCAAAATACAAGGGCTGGGTAAGAAGTCTGTGACTCCCAGAGGAAAGACTTCAAGACATTTTAGAAGAAAGACACGAACAAGAAAGAAGTAATTCCAGCCACCCCAGACGGTGGATCCCGGTGTAACACGAGAAAATTACTCCCACGAGATTTTTACTCCGGAGTAAACATTTCGTACGAAAAAGTTACTCCCTTTACGAAAAAAGCACTCCCCCATTACACGAGAAAATTACTCCCCAAGACAGGTGAGTTTCAAGAAAACATTTCGTACAAAAATGTTACTCCCCTGACGAATAAACAACGAATAAATTACTTCACCCCAACACGAGCAGTTTAACTTCCCATGCCAGGTGTACGAAATTTTTACTCCCTTGTCCCCTGTTAGTCTTGGTGGTGAAAGGCGTGGAAGGAGGGAAGCGCGACATTCGTGTGCGCGAGATCACTTATTGGCATTATCCCTTCGCCCGCATCCCATTTTTGCGTACGAGATTTTTACTGGAAGTAAAATAAATGGGGAGTAAAAATTTCGTGGAGGGAGTAATTTTTTCGTGCCTTGGGGAGTTATTTTCTCGTACGAAAAGTGTACTCGGAGTAAGAATTTCGTACGAAATATTTACTCCGGAGTAAATTTTTCGTGGAGTAAAAATTTCGTGTTACACCGGTGGTCCATGACTGCAAAAAACACACACACACAAAAACCACATCACCTTTTCCTCATCTCCATGGAGAACGGACGCAAGGGGACCTGACTCGACAGAAGTATTAGCGGGTTTGAACCCTCCCTCCAAGTATAGTAGCCGTGGCGGATATCGAGCGCACTGACTTTCTTTTCTTTCTATTTTTTGTCCTCTAGCTACCAGTCTTTTCAGGGACCACAGAAATGACGCCAGCAAAGTCTCGAAGGTTAATTGAGAAACGCTATTGGCTTTTTTCTTCCCCTCCATTTAGCAGGAGTCGGTAAACAAGAGTGTGCCAAAGCCTGGCTAAAAGAAAAGGGGGGACAAGACCTCCTTGGGGGACCAAACAAATCCCTTCACCGTCCCATGAGGGCGCGTGATGGATACGTTATTAGTGGAGCGCTGTCGAGTCAACCGGCATCGAGGCAAATAGAGTCCTCTCTTAAAAATCCCCCCACCCCCCCCCCCCCCCCAAAAAAAAAAAAAAAAAAACACCTCCCAAACCCACCTTCCTCTTTCTTTTTTGTTGGTTTTATTCATATTTATATATGTTTGTTGCTGGTTTGGGGGGTGGGGTGGGGGTGGGGTGGGTGACACACACTAGAACCATCCCGGCCCCTCCCTCGAAATTCCTCCCTTTGTCTCCCTGTCTCTCTCCCCCTCCTCCCCCCCCCCCCCCCCCCTCTCTCTCTCTCTTCCCCCTCTCTCTCTCTTTCTCTCTCTCTCTCTATCTCACTCCTCCCTCTCTCTCTCTTTCTCTCTCTCTATTTCTCTCCCTCTCTCTCACTCTCTCTCTCTCTCTCTCTCTCTCTCTCTCCCCCTCCAATTTTGTTTCATTCTTTTTTGTTAAAGAGAAAATCTTTCCGACGACACTCTCCCTCTCTCGAGAATTCACTTTGCCCGGAGCTTGTGTGTAAGATTACCGAATACGAATACGAATACGAATACTTTATTATCTCATACAGAGAAATTTCAGTGTGGTGCACATTAAAAGACAAAACAAATAATAAGACAACAGATAAAAATACCATACGAAGCATACTACACTCGCGCACGCATATGTACACTAACAGGAATAGTAACATGATTCCAAATAGGTAAATTGCCGTCAGCTTTAGCTAAAAGTTTACCGCTAAAAACTATCATTATCACAGGACTAGATATGTCATTGAACAATATTTATCACAGGACTAGTCATTCGAGGGTTATCACACTCAGCATAAGGGTGCACATCAAAGAATATAAAAAATATTCATCACAGAAATCAGTGCATATGTTCACCGGCACACATACTAGTTTTAATTAACTTAGGTATTTAAAAAGCCAATTGACTTTGGAATAAAACTGTTCTTAGTTCTGAGCGTGCGGAATCTGGGAGTGCGGAGGCGACGTCCTGAGGGCAGGACCTCAAAGTGGTGAGCGAGCACATGACTACTATCCTGGATGATGCAGCGGGCCTTGACCTTGATATAATAGCTTTCGGTCTGATCTGGAATCGACCCCTCCCCCCCTTCCTTTATCAGTTGCAACTTTACCCCCCCCCCCACACACACACACACACACACACTCCGTTGTCATTGTCACGTTTGGCTCGCCATACTCCCCTGTCAGTAGTATGTGTATATATTTTTATGTCTGATCCGGTATCGGACACTCTCCCTTCCGCCCCACCGAGCTTGGGACCAATTTTGTTACGTGAATTGTAAGTCCTTTTAATGATTGTATATAAAATGATGAATCTGTCATTAGTAATACATTTCGTAAATGATAGTCAACGTTTAAAAACAACAGATTATCCTACATACGTGAGAGAGACACCCGTGAGATAATAATCGTTCAAATCACACGTGTGTATATCATGTAAATGAGGTCATGTCAAGCAAGTCTGGCAGGGACCTGTTTTTCCACTGCTTATGATGCCAAAGTCACCGAGACAAACGTCATTATAGAAACACAAATTGCGCTCGCTAATTACCCTCGATGAATCTTTAGAACTAACACGTCACGCCACACTTTCAGAGTGACGTTTCTTTGCTTTGTCGTAATAGATTGCACGAGGCTTTAGAAGAGATCGAGGTTCCAAAACAAGCGTCTTCAATTTAGCTGCCTCGAATGCAGGACATTTTCAGTAAAATACACGTAAGTTAAAGTACAGTATGTAGGATAAACAGAATACTACATGGCTTGCTGTGTCGTACCAGATTTACACTCGTTGCTTTTTCAAATAGTGAACAGCTCGCTTTCGCTCGCAGTTCAATATTTAAAAAAACAACTCGTGTAAATCTGGTAGGACACAGCAAGCCATGTAGTATTCTCTATTTATCTACTTCTGGTTTTTCAATTGTGCTTGTTTATTTGAATTCGTTTCACATACTATGCTTGTAATGTACTATTCAATAACAATCACTGCGTTAACCAGGAACCTTTGTCTCAAAACAGCATGCATGAATTCAACGAACTTTTATAATTAAATAGGATTGTTGAGAATTAAAATATCAACGCGTAACGCGTAACGCGTAACCCCCTGAGCCTCGGCTATACAGAACTAACCATCTCCCCTCTCTCTTCCCTCTCGTCTCCCCTAGTTCAAGGATAAACTCGCCACCCTCGTCCACCCCCCTGAGCCTCGACTATACAGAACTAACCATCTCCCCTCTCTCTTCCCTCTCGTCTCCCCTAGTTCAAGGATACACTCGCCACCCTCGTCCACCCCCCTGAGCCTCGACTATACAGAACTAACCATCTCCCCTTTCTCTTCCCTCTCGTCTCCCCTAGTTCAAGGATACACTCGCCACCCTCGTCCACCCCCCTGAGCCTCGACTATACAGAACTAACCATCTCCCCTCTCTCATCCCTCTCGTCTCCCCTAGTTCAAGGATACACTCGCCACCCTCGTCCACCCCCCTGAGCCTCGACTATACAGAACTAACCATCTCCCCTCTCTCTTCCCTCTCGTCTCCCCTAGTTCAAGGATAAACTCGCCACCCTCGTCCACCCCCCTGAGCCTCGACTATACAGAACTAACCATCTCCCCTCTCTCTTCCCTCTCGTCTCCCCTAGTTCAAGGATAAACTCGCCACCCTCGTCCACCCCCCTGAGCCTCGACTATACAGAACTAACCATCTCCCCTCTCTCTTCCCTCTCGTCTCCCCTAGTTCAAGGATAAACTCGCCACCCTCGTCCACCCCCCTGAGCCTCGACTATACAGAACTAACCATCTCCCCTCTCTCTTCCCTCTCGTCTCCCCTAGTTCAAGGATAAACTCGCCACCCTCGTCCACCCCCCTGAGCCTCGACTATACAGAACTAACCATCTCCCCTCTCTCTTCCCTCTCGTCTCCCCTAGTTCAAGGATAAACTCGCCACCCTCGTCCACCCCCCTGAGCCTCGACTATACAGAACTAACCATCTCCCCTCTCTCTTCCCTCTCGTCTCCCCTAGTTCAAGGATAAACTCGCCACCCTCGTCCACCCCCCTGAGCCTCGACTATACAGAACTAACCATCTCCCCTCTCTCTTCCCTCTCGTCTCCCCTAGTTCAAGGATAAACTCGCCACCCTCGTCCACCCCCCTGAGCCTCGACTATACAGAACTAACCATCTCCCCTCTCTCTTCCCTCTCGTCTCCCCTAGTTCAAGGATAAACTCGCCACCCTCGTCCACCCCCCTGAGCCTCGACTATACAGAACTAACCATCTCCCCTCTCTCTTCCCTCTCGTCTCCCCTAGTTCAAGGATAAACTCGCCACCCTCGTCCACCCCCCTGAGCCTCGACTATACAGAACTAACCATCTCCCCTCTCTCTTCCCTCTCGTCTCCCCTAGTTCAAGGATACACTCGCCACCCTCGTCCACCCCCCTGAGCCTCGACTATACAGAACTAACCATCTCCCCTTTCTCTTCCCTCTCGTCTCCCCTAGTTCAAGGATACACTCGCCACCCTCGTCCACCCCCCTGAGCCTCGACTATACAGAACTAACCATCTCCCCTCTCTCATCCCTCTCGTCTCCCCTAGTTCAAGGATAAACTCGCCACCCTCGTCCACCCCCCTGAGCCTCGACTATACAGAACTAACCATCTCCCCTCTCTCTTCCCTCTCGTCTCCCCTAGTTCAAGGATAAACTCGCCACCCTCGTCCACCCCCCTGAGCCTCGACTATACAGAACTAACCATCTCCCCTCTCTCTTCCCTCTCGTCTCCCCTAGTTCAAGGATAAACTCGCCACCCTCGTCCACCCCCCTGAGCCTCGACTATACAGAACTAACCATCTCCCCTCTCTCTTCCCTCTCGTCTCCCCTAGTTCAAGGATAAACTCGCCACCCTCGTCCACCCCCCTGAGCCTCGACTATACAGAACTAACCATCTCCCCTCTCTCTTCCCTCTCGTCTCCCCTAGTTCAAGGATAAACTCGCCACCCTCGTCCACCCCCCTGAGCCTCGACTATACAGAACTAACCATCTCCCCTCTCTCTTCCCTCTCGTCTCCCCTAGTTCAAGGATAAACTCGCCACCCTCGTCCACCCCCCTGAGCCTCGACTATACAGAACTAACCATCTCCCCTCTCTCTTCCCTCTCGTCTCCCCTAGTTCAAGGATAAACTCGCCACCCTCGTCCAACCCCCTGAGCCTCGACTATACAGAACTCACCATCTCCACTCTCTCTTCCCTCTCGTCTCCCCTAGTTCAAGGATAAACTCGCCACCCTCGTCCAACCCCCTGAGCCTCGACTATACAGAACTAACCATCTCCCCTCTCTCATCCCTCTCGTCTCCCCTATTTCAAAGATAAACTCGCCACCCTCGTCCAACCCACCCCCCCTCTCCCCCACCTCATATTGTTCTTCTTCTTCTTCTGCGTTCCCGTTGCCATGCTTGACTGTCAAGGTTGTCGATGTGATACAGTCTGCAGTTAAAACTCATATATTCATTGCAGCTAAAAAAAATTAAAAATGCTTGGCTCAATCTATTTAAGTGCCTTCTTGGAGGAAGAAATGGAAGTCTTGTAACCAGGATGTTCACTTTATTTTTTTCCCCTATGTAGAATAAAAACGAGAAAGAAATTAAATGTTCGTTCAATTTTCTGACCGAGTACAAGAAATTGAGAAGAATGTGAAATGCGTACAGTAATGCATTTATAACAGGAATAAAGAGAAGAGGAAAGAGAAACTAAAATGAAACGCAATTACATGTACGACAAAAAACACACACACATAAATGTGTGGCAACTGCACGTACAATAACAGGCATCTCTCGTAAGCCTGAGCGCACACGGACACAAAAAACAAAGAAAGAGTGAGAATTTGGTTTTTTCATCACATTAAATAATTTCTTTGGCTTCAAAAAAAGTAATATAATCATAATATATAACCTAGATAGGTTGTCATTTGTCCTGAATATTTTTCCTGAATATTTCCTGCGGCAATATTTGCCCCAGGCAAGACAACAATTATGCCACAACAGTTAAAGGTCAAGAATTCGGGATGCCTGGCGCCTTACAACAACGTGTGGAGTTGCATTTCAAAAACGTTTATTAAAATTGTTTTTCGGACAGAGGTAATGCAAAATTGTTGATTCGACCCACAAGTAATCTTTTTCGTGTACCGATTAAAATCATTGAAATAACAGAAATTCGCTTCTCCTCTGGAGAA
Source organism: Littorina saxatilis (assembly GCF_037325665.1). Taxonomy (NCBI): domain Eukaryota; kingdom Metazoa; phylum Mollusca; class Gastropoda; order Littorinimorpha; family Littorinidae; genus Littorina; species Littorina saxatilis. The sequence goes on from NC_090258.1 coordinate 15,866,091, forward strand.
AAAAAAGGCACACAAAAAACAACCAACAACAAAAAACAAAAAACAACAACTAAAGCCGACTCAAACTCAACGACCGACAACTCTTTTCGTCAGATAAAAAGCTGACGGAGAGCAGCTACCAATAGCATCTGGGTCGACCTCAGTGACGTCAAGAGAAGACTGCGACCAGGCGAAGCGAAAGGAAACACTGAGTACCTTGCGTCGCTTGTATTTTTGTCTAAAGCCATCATTATTAACCACTCCTTTGCCCTATTAGTCGAAGCGTCCATATCCGCTCATCCATTATTTTGCAAAACTAATTTGATGTGTACTTAAATTCTTCTACTCCCATTCCAGTGCTCTGAAAACTTTTGAACACAACAACCCCAAAAGCCGATGCAGCGCCGAAAATAGATATTTATCAATACAGGTCTGCGACCGTAAAACTTGGAAGTAGACAATTCTGACTAAAAGGAACAGGGATTTAACCACAGAAGCCTTAGGGGAGACAATGCTTGAATGAAACTGATTCTCGGATGATTACCTCCCCTTATATCATGTACATCTAAACTATCGCGGACCTCGGTTATGTTCGGGGGCAGGTTGGTACACTCAGAAAATGACAGCCCAGTAATTCAATGTCTGTTGGTAAACTTCCCTTGGGAATATTTGTACTTGGATTTCGAACTACTTTTTGTATCGCAGGCCGTCTGTTATTAACGATATGAAACATCGTTATCTTGAAAGTAGTGTAAACGACGAAAACGGTATTCTTGATGTGTGTGAAAGTGTTAAAAACAGAAAAGAAACGGAGAAAAATGAGTTAGACATGGTAATCTCTGTCAGTAATCGTGCCAACAGTTTTCAAAAACACACACACTCATACACACACACACACACACACACACACACACACACACACACACACACACACACACACACTCCGACTACTAATCATTAAATTAAACAAAATACATAACCAATCAGACCAACCTTCTCTTTTTACATTTAGTCAAGTTTTAACTAAATGTTTTAACATAGAGGGGAAATCGAGACGAGGGTCGTGGTGTATGTGTGTCTGTCTGTGTTTGTGTGTGTGCGTGTGTGTGTGTGTGTGTGTGTGTGTGTGTGTGTGTGTGTGTGTGTGTGTGTGTGGTGTGTGTGTGTGTGTGTGTGTGTGTGTGTGTGTGTGTGTGTGTGTGTGTGTGTGTGTGTAGAGCGATTCAGAGTAAACTACTGGACCGATCTTTATGAAATTTTACATGCGAGTTCCTGGGTATCTTCTTCTTCTTCTTCTTCTTCTTGTCGATCACTCAGATGGAAACGCCGGTTCTCCGCGCAAATGTTGCCGTGCGCTGTAGGTCGTCCAGACTGCCATAGAGCTTCCCTTGCTTCCTGCGTATGATATCCCCAGACATTTTTTTTTCTCATTTTTTCGATAAATGTCTTTGATGACGTCATATCCGGCTTTTTGTAAAAGTTGAGGCGGCACTGTCACACCCTCATTTTTCAATCAAATTGATTGAAAGTTTTGTAAAGCAATCTTCGACGAAGGCCAGACTTCGGTATAGCATTTCAGCTTGGTGGCTTAAAAATTAATTCATGACTTTGGTCATTAAAAATCTAAAAATTGTAATACATATTTTTTTTAAATAAAACGATCCAAATTTACGTTCATCTTATTCTACATCATTTTTTGATTCCAAAAACATATAAATATGTTATATTTGGATTAAAAACAAGCTCTGAAAATTAAAAATATAAAAATTATGATCAAAATTCAATTTCCGAAATCGATTTATAAACAAACACGCTCAGAAAGTTAAAACGAAGAGAGGTACAGAAAAGCGTGCTATGCAGCAATGCGAAACCACTACCGCGCTAAACAGGCTCGTCAGTTTCACTCCGTTTTGCACAAGCGGCGGACTACGGTCATTGTGAAAAAATGCAGTGCGTTCAGTTTCATTATGTGAGTTCCACAGCTTGACTAAATGTAGTAATTTCGCCTTACGCGACATGTTTTTCATTACTTTATTGTCCCATTGTTGGGAAATTCGGATCGCATCCTCTCAGTGGAAAGCTAGCAGCAACAGAGTCGCGCTACCCAGGTGCGTGCATGTATCCAGGTGTAATCAGCCACCAGCGCTTCTAGGAGAATGACCAACGTGTTTCACGTGCCACAGTGGTGACACGGGGGTGGGACATGAATACCGTCTCCGAGTCTGCACAGAAAGTTGACCACAAGTGCAATGCTCTACCAACTGAGCTACCGGGTCTACGGTGCTAATTGCCATACAGAATTGACAAGAACGTAGACTTCGCCAGATTTACTGAATTGATGACAAAAGTATTTGCAATTGTCCCATGATTAAGGTGGTTCTTAGTGTATGCTTTCCTCAACCATATAACATAACATGTCAGCATGTCTTACGAAATAAAGGCACAGTTTTCGGAGAATCGAAAGAAGTTTCGGCGTTTTTTTCGAGGCCAAACGACATCCCCGCAATTGAAGAACAGTGCGTATCTCTAGAGAATGCATTATCGTTTCTTGGCAACAGGAAGCATCTTTAAAAAAGCACTAATTACGAAGGGGGAATCAACTCGCAGAAAACCGAGACAAACACAGTGGTCGACAGATACAAAAACAATCAACGGAAACGAATCCGCAAGATCTCACTAAAACTGAAGTAGCTAAAAAAAATAAAACAAAACAAGAAAGGTAGGTTGTTGGAACGTTTGTTATTGACAAAACAATACATTCACAAATATATCGACCCAACGGTCTTTTAAGTGCACAGACAAACAAATTAATAACGATAACTTATCTGGCTGATTTTTTCTTCCGCCTGCCACGAAGCCGCAAGCGAATGAATGACCTTAAAAGACCGTTGGGTCGATATATTTGTGAATGTATTGTTTTGTCAATAACAAACGTTCCAACAACCTACCTTTCTTGTTTTTTGATTCTGAATTTTGGAACGTTGGCAGTCTCTTTGTTTTGGGATTTGAAGTAGCTATAGCAACGAACGTGAGAGCATCTCGACAAAAGCTTCAACACACATACACTCCAGTGTAGTACGAGTCTTTTAGGAACAGGGAACTCAAAGAGGTACAGTCTCGAAAGAGACCGAGGCAAATGCAATAGACTTTTGCGACACAGACCACCTTAAAGAAAAACAAGTCGCGTGAAAACATTTAGTCAATCTGTCGGCCTAGTTGAAACTGAAAGATCCACACTAACAAAAAACAGCCAACATGAACTAGCCGAAACCCGAAGACTGAGACGGGTCCAGCTCGTCTTCGCGAAACATGCGAACGTAGTAGCCTACCTAACTAACATGAGAACAATTCAAACGCAACGATAACGTGGGGGCAAATGTGACACTCTTTAATCGACGCGAAACACCTTGACATACAAACTGCAGTGAAGGGGTTACCATCATGAAAAGATTTATTTTTTTTAAACAAGAAGGGAATACATTAACCCCCCCCCCCCTACCTCCCCCATAACAATGAAAGGATCATCTGCAGAGTCATAAGAAAGTGTATAATGCGGCAAACGGTACAGTCATTAGCAAAATCGAGCATCTTTAATTCAAGAAGAAAGAAACATAGCGGATAACATCTTGAAAAAACCCAAAGCAAAACAACAAGGAGTACCTTAAAGAAACAGCTGTAGCAGAAAGAGTGAAAACACCTCAAAGATGGGAGAAATGCTGAAGATTTTGCTAACAAGGCGGAAGAACCTGCGTCAGCAGAGAAATCATCTCGAAAGAAAGTGATCTTCAACCGTCACGGCAGTTTACCCAGTTTACCCAGTCCGTCATTAGCCTTACGTAAAGGTATTGACACGGGAGGTAACTCTATCTCACTTTTGGAATTCCACTGCGCATGTTCAAGGGTTGATAACCCGGAAAGCACACTAGGCGGCGTGCGGGTTTATCTCGAAGTTATCTCCCTTTCCACGCAACATCTTTCTGCGGATGCAAGAGGCAGATAAGCTGAGAACGAATGTGAGAAACTGCAGCTCTGGGAGTGGAGAGGGTAGGTGAGGTAGGGAGGGGGGGGATGTGTGTAAGATATGTCGATATCACACTGCCTGGGGTGATATATGTCGATATATCACACTGCCTTTAAGAAAGCCATATAATATGGTGATGGTGCGTGAAAGGCATTAAAAGCCTGTCTGTAAACGTTTCCTAATGTATGTATGCGTTGCAGGACACCGATTGCGTTTCTTTTTATATTTAGTCAAGTTTTGACTAAATATTTTAACATCGAGGGGGAATCGAAACGAGGGTCGTGGTGTATGTACGTGTGTGCGTGTGTGTGTGTCTGTGTCTGTGTGTGTGTGTAGAGCGATTCAGACTAAACTACTGGACCGATCTTTCTGAAATTTGACATGAGAGTTCCTGGGTATAAAATTCCCATACGTTTTTTTCATTTTTTTGATAAATGTCTTTGATGACGTCATATCCGGCTTTTCGTGAAAGTTGAGGCGGCACTGTCACGCCCTCATTTTTCAACCAAATTGGTTGAAATTTTGGTCAAGTAATCTTCGACAAAGCCCGGACTTCGGTATTGCATTTCAGCTTGGTGGCTTAAAAATTAATTAATGACTTTGGTCATTAAAAATCGGAAAATTGTAAAAAAAAATAAACATTTATAAAACGATCCAAATTTACGTTCATCTTATTCTCCATCATTTGCTGATTCCAAAAACATATAAATATGTTATATTCGGATTAAAAACAAGCTCTGAAAATTAAATATATAAAAATTATTATCAAAATTAAATTGTCCAAATCAATTTAAAAACACTTTCATCTTATTCCTTGTCGGTTCCTGATTCCAAAAACATATAGATATGATATGTTTGGATTAAAAACACGCTCAGAAAGTTAAAACAAAGAGAGGTACAGAAAAGCGTGCTATCCTTCTTAGCGCAACTACTACCCCGCTCTTCTTGTCAATTTCACTGCCTTTGCCATGAGCGGTGGACTGACGATGCTACAACTACGAGTATACGGTCTTGCTGAAAAATTGCATTGCGTTCAGTTTCATTCTGTGAGTTCGACAGCTACTTGACTAAATGTTGTATTTTCGCCTTACGCGACTTGTTGTATTTCAATTCCGTCTAAATAGGAGCTAGAGTTTCGGGTCTTACTGGGGTAACACCAAAAACCTATACATCTCCTTTCCATAGCGACAACGTGTCTATAATAACCACTTTGGGTCAGTCCCAGGCATATAGACAGGTTAGACTGTAGCATGTCATGATTATATCTGGCTCTTGTAGGCTGCCATATATTAACTCAGATTATCCTATATACGTGAGAGAGACCACTCGTGCGATAACAATATCGTTCAACTCACACGTTAGTACATCATGTAAATGAGGTCATGTCAAACTAGTCTGGAAGGGACCTGATTTTCCACTGCTCATGATACCAGAGTCACCAAGACAAACGTCATTCTGGAAACACTTTTGCACTTGCTGTTTCCCCTGGAATTTATTTTTAGAACTAACACGTCATTCTCTTCTTTCTACAATGACGTCTCTTTGCTTTGACGCCAAAGATTGCACGAGGTTTTGGAAGAGATCGAGGATCCATAAGAAGCGTCTTCAATTTGGACGTGTCGACTCCGAGATGCTTGGAGCAAAAGGCACGCAAGTATAGTATATATATAGGATAAACAGAATACTATATGGCTTACTGTGTCGTACCAGATTTACCCTCGTTGCTTTTGAAAGGCTCGTTTTTGCTCCTATTTCAATATTTAAAATTTAAAAAAAAAAAATCGTTTAAATCTGGTACGACACATGTAGCCATGTAGTATTCCCTATTTATCTGATACTGCAAAACATTGTGCAGTCTACTGTAGATCGCGTGTTCACGTAGTGATTGGTGTCCAGGTAGAGTTAGACAAAGGAGAAATGGGGAGTGTACTAAAACCTGCAATGGTGTTTCACATGACCAATGTTTGCCCCGTTTCGCCCCGCCAACTTCTGAGCAACTTTTCACAGAGAAAAGGTAGGTTGAAATGAGATAGAATCGACCATATAATATTATGAACAGCACTTAATTGTCCATTTAGTGCTCGTACGCAGTCACGATATGAAATATCATGTAATGATCACTTCTGGCTCTAGTAGGCTGTAATCCGATATTGCGGAACAGAGTGGAGTCGAGATCGAGGACTCACGTAGCTATTCGATCTGAACTGTGTCTACGCAGAGTTAGACAAAGCAGAGATGGTAATGTTACCAACATCTGCAGTCTGCTGTCTGGCACAGCATGTGAGGTCGACGGTGAGTTGTAACAAATTTACTGATCGATTCACACGATTAACAGAACCAAAGACTGTATTAGTCAAGCACACGATTAGCAGAATCAACGACTGTATAAGTCAAGTGTTGTTCCTATTGTCCATTTTTCCCCCTCAACTTCTAAGCATCTTCTCACTGCCGAAGTTGGTTTAACGTCGGCAAAGTTAACCGCAGTTAATTTTCCCCCATTTGCAGTCATAATATCACATATCATAGGGACTTTTGCAATAATCACTTCGGGCTCCAGTACGCCATCATAACGTATCTTTAAAGTGTTGTTCACAACTTGTGACCAACTTTCAAGCGATTTTAGTCGGCGGCAAGTCAAATCAAAATCGTTGCCCATGTGAACAGCACGAACTCGCAAACTAGTTGCGGCGATTCTCGCCAGACTTAGCCTTTCGAGATTGTCCGGTCGTCCTCGTTGTTTCCCCCGATCGGATGAACCCGTCTATATATAACTCAGTGGCTAGAGCTAACCAATCAGTGAGCGCGATAAGACAAGTCTGGCGCGAGTCGCTGGCGAGTCACGGCGGAGTCGGACAGTGCTCAACTGGCTTTTGGAGTCTGGCGCGAGTCGCTGGCGAGTCTGGCGCGAGTCACTGGGGCTGTTCACATGGCCGACTTTTCGCCGATTCGGCCTCAACGACTCGGGAGCGATTTTCAAACGACACAAGTTGGTTGCAAGTGTGCCATGTGAACAGCACTTAGGCCAAAAAAAAAATAGGTCTGTTTACGGTAACATAGGCCCAAAAAATAGGGTCGGTAGGTCGGGATTTTTTATTTTTTTCCCCAAAAACCATATTTTTACGTTATTTTGGCAAAAAAACAAAAGATTTTTTTTTCCCCATATGCCAAAAAAAAGTCTAGGGTTGCGCGAAAAAATAGGGTCGGTCGGGATAACGTAAACAGACCTATTTTTTTTTTTTGGCCTTACACACAGCGGGGGCGTCCTGCACATTGTGCACTTGAGGATCGAAGACTCACCTAGCTACAGTGAATTGTGTCTGAGCAGAGTTAAACAAAGCAGATACGGTGGTGATACCAACACCTGCAGTCTGTTGTCTGGCACAGCGTGCGATGCTGACTTGTAACAACTTTACTGATCGATTCACGAGATCAACGGAACCTAAATCTGTGAAATTTTGGTGGGGGTGGAGATGGATGTGTGATGGTGGTGGTGGTGGTGGTGGTGGTGGTAGAGGAAGGCTGCTAGTGATTGTGAAAGAGGGGGGGGGGGGGGTGGGTACATCGTCCGACAGGCAAGTCCTATTATTATCTCTACGTATGTAGAAGTTGCAGGATATGAACCATTGGGTTAAAAGTGAAGGGGGCGAGTAAGCGAGAGAGAGAGAGAGAGAGAGAGAGAGAGAGAGACAGAGAGAGAGACAGAGAGAGACAGAGACAGAGACAGACAGACAGACAGACACACACACAGACACACACACAGAGGCAGAAAGAGACGGGCAGACAGACAGACAGACATACAGACAGACAGACAGACAGACAGACAGAGGCAGAAAGAGAATGATAGACAGACAGACAGAAAGAGAAAGAGAGAGTTAGACAGACAGACAGACAGACAGACATAGATAAACAGTTATAGAAAATTATCGAGAGAGAGAGAGAGTCACGAAAAAAAACCAGCGCATAATTATTCTCTCACTGCATCCCCTCAAGCGCAATTCTACATTCATTCCTGCTCCAGAATAGATATGGTAATTACGTTATATTACGAAGAACTTTTTTCTGCGGGCATTCATCACGACAAATATAAAGTGTCATGAAAATTGACCAATCACATTCCAGCTAGCTGTTATTGTACGGTTTCCACAGTACCGGTAACCTTTACCCTGTGTCCTGACTGCGAAATTTGCATAATAGGGGTCAGATTGCAGAGACACATTTCGCTCTAAAGATCCTGTAGCTAGATACCGGCTTCGTTAGCCAGTTATTTATTGGCTTCAAATGCAAAGTCAAATAACTTTTTGAGAAACATGTCTGACCCACCTCCCTCCACCCTTCCTTCCAGCCACCGCCCTTTACCCCCCCCCCCTCCCCCTCCCACATAGGTTGTATATAGAGACGTTATCAAAACAATGACCAACTAACCAACCAACACCCCCCCCCCCCCTCCGCCTCCGATCGGATGAACCCGTCAAGATTGTGGGTCGGGCAGAAAGTATAATAATAATAATTATCAGTAAATACTGGTGTCACATGACTGATGTGAACCAGTTGATTGGCTAATGGTGATGCGCTTAAATCTGTTAGCGCACTCTTGGAGTGTGCTAACTTTTCCACAGAGCGTATTTTTACGCCCTTTGCCAAAGCGAGACTGTACTCTCATCCTCAGAATTAATTAATGACATATAGCTTATATTCTCCACAATACCAATGATTATGACCATAAATTTCCTGCTTCTCAATTAAAGCAGAAATGGTGGGTTTTTTCTGACAGATTGCATGTGCCTGTGCCACAGTTGCCACTGATCTAAAAATAGAACCCGCTGTGTCTAATTTTTCAGTTTCGACATGCGAAGATTCCTCTCATAATTATGCCATGTTAGTGGCATGTAACTTATTATTCACATTACCAAATGATGAGTTAGTATACAATTCCCAGCAGCTAACAGAAAACATAAGTGTTATTCCGATAACGTAGCAGCTAGATCAGCACGTAGCAGACTAACCCATATCCACCCAAAAAAAATTTTTTTTGGCAGTTATCATTTTTTAGTGTTTTTTTTACTGAAAGGAGTACCACTAAGACATATCCGTAGTCGTTTGCCCCCCAAAACTTTTTGTTCCTAGTTTTTTTAGAAGTTTTTGGGTGCACCCCTCTAGGGTGCATTGGGGGCAAATGACCACAATAACATTTTTTTAAGTGCACCCCCACAGGGTGCACTGGGGGCCAATGACCACCATAACCTTTTTGTTAAGTGCACCCCCACATTGGAACCTTGAGACGTTATGAAGTTAAATAGAAAACTCACATTTTGTGGACATATTTCAGATAAATGAATTTGTAAAAACAGCTTTATTTTTTGCCTTGAAACGAACATAGCAACGTTGGGCCATTTCTTTGATTTCACAATATCCAGCTGATTGCTCATTTGCGTTCTTTCAAAATGAGTGTACATTATCTTTGTGTTGGTAAAAATTAAGCCAAAATATCTGGGAGGAATAACCCTATCCTCTCCTCCACTTCTTTCTTAGAAGTAGCTCAAATCAAGAAAAAACAACGCCAAGGAACTCCATGATGAAGAGCGACGATGCAGCAAATTCAAGGAACTCCGTGGAACTCGTTGAAGCAATGGAGATGAAGGCCAACTCGACACTTTGTACACATCTTCCTTGTGTTTTTGTGACATTTTGCGCATCTTTTCTGTGTTGAATTGGAAGAGAAGTGACCTGTTCTGTCACTCCTGACGGCCTCAGGGACTCTGGGTGTGAAGGTCAGGTCTCGACCTACTCTCAATGGAGTCCCCGCTGCACCATGACGCATGAGATAGGTCTGAGCCACCCTCACCTGAAAGTCAGCAGATCAACTGTCGCTTGACAGTCAACACTTCTTTCCCAGTACATAGGTCGCCTTGGCAAGGCATTGTATCCTGACAAGAGGAGAATGCCAATGAAAGATCGCATATCCTGTCTGTTGGTAGTGAATGCATGGTTGCCATTATCTCGATTGGCATACAAGTTTGTCTGTTGTACCAAATTGTCGACGACATCATCATCAAAGAAAAATTCAAATATGTCCACTGGGTTCAGGTTTTGATTGTACCAGGCTGGATCTGGAATATTTGGGAAAGGAACTTGTGTTTGAAGCCCGTTTCTTGGCATGTCTGCACGTTGCCAGTTACGTTGTGCTTGCTGGTTGCCACCCTGTGGAGCTCTTTGGGCATGCCTACGTGGTGCTGGGGCTGGTGGGGCTCGAGCGCGTGGTGCAGGGGCTGGTGGGGCTCGAGCGCGTGGTGCTGGGCCTGGTGGGGCTCGAGCGCGTGGTGCTGGTGGGGCTCGAGCGCGTGGTGCTGGGGCTGGTGGGGCTCGAGCGCGTGGTGCTGGGGCTGGTGGGGCTCGAGCGCGTGGTGCTGGGGCTGGTGGGGCTCGAGCGCGTGGTGCTGGGGCTGGTGGGGCTCGAGCGCGTGGTGCTGGGGCTGGTGGGGCTCGAGCGCGTGGTGCTGGGGCTGGTGGGGCTCGAGCGCGTGGTGCAGGTGCTGGTGCTCGAGCGCATGGTGCAGGGGCTGGTGGAGCTTGAGTATGTGCTGCAGGACCATGTGGGGCTACAGCACATGGTGCGACAGGTCGTGTGGCTTCAGCGTGTGGTGCATCTTGAGTAGATGGAGCAGGACCAGGTGGATTCTCACACCGAGCACGTTTGGGAGGAGGTTGTTGGGCCGTAGATGGTGGGGCTCGAGCAGGATGAAGATGTGCATGTGCTTTAGGATCAAATGGGGCATGCGTTGGTGGAGCAGGAATTAGTTGGGCTGATGTGATGATGGAATGTGTACGTGATGAGTGGGGTTACTCATCTGAGTCTTCATTCGTTGATGACATTGTTTTTGTTTCGCCTTGTAAGTCTGTCACGACTAATTCTGCCTCTGCTGTAAGCTGTCGGTGATTTAGATTTTGAATGCAGCCATTCTCGTCTTCATCACCACTGTCCTCATCCGATAAATCACCCGCATTTCCAGGAGGAGTTATGTAAACGGTTGCTTGTAGAAAATCATCGTCTTCCAGCATTGACACTACCTCGTTCACTGTGTATCGCCTCCTCCTACACACACACATAATATGTTTATCTCTCAGGATCAAAATAGCATCAAATCAAAAGCTCAGTAAAAAAAAAAAAACACCGATGGACCCTACTTTTTTTTAGTCACGTTACCTTAGGCCAACATATTTTTTTAGGCCTGATAGTTTTCATGAAACTCAAACGGGTCAAATCACAGGCGATGGAAATCATTGCATTATTGACACGGTTATTTCAATCAGAGACCTCTGACAGTGTGATTCAGATACAGACACAGACACAAAAAAGGATGGTAGCTCTCGCTCCCAATGCACTCTAGTAGGGTGCACTGAAAAAAAGAAGCATGGTACCGCTCGCTCCCAATGCACCCCTGTAGGGTGCACTACTATTTCATCATTTTCAGTGTGGAACATATTATTTTAGGAATAATCTAACATGTACATCTTACTAAACATATAATTTGTACACTAAAACCGCTGACACAGGAATAAAAATGAGAACTGTTTGACAACTATCACTTACGAATTTTGCTGAGGAGTGTTCGCTGCCATTTTTCATTTCCCCTCTTTTCAGACTTCAGTTCACGAGAGCATTTCAGGAGAGATCACTTGATCATTATGTTGCTGGTGTAGAGACAAGTCATGGGAACTGCAGGATACTAAACTAAATGCAATTTGTCCTTTTGTGATTTTTCCACTACAATTTAAATCGATGCACCCCCAGGGGGTGCGATGGGTGGATATGGGCTAAACTGAAATACGACTGCATCTGTTCAGTAAATGAATGTTTTCCGAATTATTATTTTAAGGCAAGAACAATCGGAATCGAAAACGTGTAGGGTTTAGAACGTTCTTACCATATTATATAAGACTTATTACCAGCCTGCCTCATGCGTGCAGACTCAGTGCAACGTGACGAGCAATTTTTGTTTTTGAAATGAGACTCAGTGCAGTGGTTCAATTGCCATAGCCTAGCAGACGACATAAATGCCGCTTAGCAAATTAACATGTTGGGCAAATGTGAACGATAAAACGATGGGGATATAATACGTGTAGGGTTCAGATCATTCTTACGGCGTTCATATTTAGTACCAGACTCCCCGATGAGTGAAGATACCACACGAGAAACATGCCACATTTATTTTGAAAATGTGCTTACCGTCGACCTTGGCAAGGGGCAAAACTCTGCACAGTCAATCTGTCGAAGCTCGATGAAGGTTTCGAATCGCAAATAACTAAGAGCACAGTCCTTTCTCCGAGTTTAAATGAGGTCTGTATGAAAGATCATCACTTTTTAGCTTAACGCTACACTGGAATTTACCAACATAAATTAAAACAAGAGTTTGCGTGTGACGAAAGCACGACACACTTGAGACAGCCCACACACAAATAGATCCGACACAAACCTGTACCTCTCTTCGTTTTAACTTTCTGAGCGTGTTTTTAATCCAAACATATCATATCTATATGTTTTTGGAATCAGGAACCGACAAGGAATAAGATGAAATAGTTTTTAAAACGATTTCAAAAATTTAATTTTAATAATAATTTTTATATTTTTAATTTTCAGAGCTTGTTTTTAATTTGAATATAACATATTTATATGTTTTTGGAATCAGAAAATGATAAAAAATAAGATGAACGTAAATTTGGATCGTTTTTAATAAAAAAAAATTTAAACAATTTTCAGATGTTTAATGACCATAGTCATTAATTAATTTTTAAGCCACCAAGCTGAAATGCAACACCGACGTCCGGCCTTCGTCGAAGATTGCTTGACCACATTTTCAATCAAATTGATTGAAAAATGAGGGTGTGACATTGCCGCCTCAACATTTACAAAAAGCCGGATATGACGTCATCAAAGGTATTTATCCAAAAAAAAGAAAAAAAAAGTCAGGGGATATCATTCCCAGGAACTCTCATGTAAAAGTTCATAAAGATCGGTCCAGTAGTTTGGTCTGAATCGCTCTACACACACACACACACACACGCACAGACAGACAGACAGACAGACAGACACAAACACACACACACACACACACATACACCACGACCCTCGTCTCGATTCCCCCTCTATGTTAAAACATTTAGTCAAAACTTGTAAAAAGGTGGAGGAAGCCAAAGAATAAAGAGGAGAAGTAGTGACAAAAATCCAAGTCCGTTCCAAAGATGACGTCTAAATATGGATGGGGAAGGCCAAAGGGTTATAGACTTAAAACAAAACCTACAACAAACAACTTCTTTGCTCAGGTAGTGTCGACTATCAGAATTGCACGAGCTTATATCCGAGCTTGGAAAATAGCAACCAAAAAAACACCTAACAACTCGGTCGCGTATAATTTACAGAGTACTTTTGGAACGGAAAAACCCAGTACTCTGTCAATATATATCATTTATCTAATCTATAGTTCTGTCTGTTTTCATGCAAGAACCAAGCGTCACAGTGTGCCGAAAAAGACGTTGACATCTGTGTGTGATAAACGCTTGATAATGTAAGGGTAGCAATGACATTGGAATAGGGGTGAAGGTCCGGAGAGGGGAGGGTGTGTTTGTGAGATTGGAAGCCGTGTGATGACTGTGTATGTGTGTGTGTGTGTGTTAGTGTTAGTGTTAGTGTTAGTGTTAGTGTGTGTGTGTGTGTGTTAGTGTTAGTGCGTGTGTATGTGTTAGTGTGTGTGTGTTAGTGTGTGTGTGTGTTTGTGTGTGTGTGTGTTAGTGTGTGTGTGCGTGTGTGTGCGTGTGTGTGCGTGTGTGAGTGTGTGTGTGTGTGTTTGTGTGTGTGTGTGTGTGTGTGTGTGTGTGTGTGCTCATGGCTTAGATTTTAAAAACTGTTTTCAATCATTCAAGATATGTACGACAGCAAGAACAACGATAATAAAATACTGCTTCACATAAAGTTCAGGTTTTGCACTGTTATATGACAAACCGCAAACAGATTCAACTTACCCCCAGTTACTGCAAGTGCAAACACGTCAATTTCTGTGAGTGCAAGTGTGTTCATATTTTATTAATTTCTGAAGACCTTCCGGAGCAAGAACAAAACTTGTACAAGGCGACATATTGATTGGCCCACTGGTATTCCATAACCTTACTACATTGGCCATCACAAATTCACACAGGAATTTGAATTTGACGTTTTTGTGTATTTTGCTTTGTTTTTCTTCACATTCGATAGAAATAAAAGTAGAGAGAAGAGGGGGGGGGTGTATTTGTGTGTGTGTGTGTGTGTGTGTGTGTGTGTATGTGCGTGTGTGCGTGTGTGTGTGTGTGTATGTGGTGTGTGCGTGTGTGTGTGTATGTGTGTGTGCGTGTGTGTGTGGGTTCGTGTGTGTGTGAGGGGGGGTGTGTGTGGGAGGAGGGGGGTAGATAAGCAGGTTTAATCTTTACTTTTGACATTTCGGATTTTCTATTTTGAGGGTTTCCTTTCTGT
>NC_090258.1:15893088-15907543 GCF_037325665.1 Littorina saxatilis
GGAAAATTGTAAAAAAAAATAAAAATTAATAAAACGATCCAAATTTACGTTTATCTTATTCTCCATCATTTGCTGATTCCAAAAACATATAAATATGTTATATTCGGATTAAAAACAAGCTCTGAAAATTAAATATATAAAAATTATTATCAAAATTTTTTTTTCGAAATCAATTTAAAAACAATTTCATCTTATTGCTTGTCGGTTCCTGATTCCAAAAATATATAGATATGATATGTTTGGATTAAAAACACGCTCAGAAAGTTAAAACGAAGAGAGGTACAGAAAAGCGTGCTATCCTTCTCAGCGCACCGAATACCCCGCTCTTCTTGTCAATTCCACGGGCACTGCCTTAGCCACGGGCGGTGGAGTGACGATGCTACGAGTATACGGTCTTGCTGCGTTGCGTTGCGTTCAGTTTCATTCTGTGAGTTCGACAGCTACTTGACTAAATAATTATTGTATTTTCGCCTTACGCGACTTGTTTTTTTACATTTAGTCAAGTTTTGACTAAATGTTTTAACATAGAGGGGGGAATCGAGACGAGGGTCGTGGTGTATGTGTGTCGGTCTGTCTGTGTGTGTGTGTGTGTAGAGCGATTCAGACCAAACTACTGGACCGATCTTTATGAAATTTTACATGAGAGTTCCTGGGTATGATATCCTCAGACTTTTTTTCATTTTTTGGATAAATGTCTTTGATGACGTCATATCCGGCTTTTTGTGAAAGTTGAGGCGGCACTGTCACGCTCTCATTTTTCAACCAAATTGGTTGAAATTTTGGTCATGTAATCTCCGACGAAGCCCGGACTTTGGTATTTCATTTCAGCTTGGTGGCTTAAAAATTAATTAATGACTTTGGTCATTAAAAATCTAAAAATTGTAAAAAAAAAAATAAAAAAAATTATAAAACGATCCAAATTTACGTTCATCTTATTTTTCATCATTTTCTGATTCCAAAAACCTATAAATATGTTATATTTGGATTAAAAACAAGCTCTGAAAATTAAAAATATAAAAATTATTATTAAAATTAAATTTCCGAAAACGTTTTAAGAACAATTTCATCTTATTCCTTGTCGGTTCCTGATTCCCAAAACATATAGATGTGATATGTTTGGATTAAAAACACGCTCAGAAAGTTAAAACGAAGAGAGGTACAGTAAAGCGTGGTATGCAGCACAGCGCAACCGCTACCGCACTAGTGTCTGTGTGTCTGTGTGTCTGTGCGCGATGCACGGCCAAAGTTCTCGATGGATCTGCTTCAAATTTGGTGGGCTTATTCAGAGAGACCCCGGACACAACCTCATCGATGAGATATTTCAACACGTGCTCTCAGCGCGCAGCGCTGAACCGATTTTGGTTTTTCCCAGTAACTCTTCCTTATCTTCTCCAGTGTTTTCAGCGTTTATCTCCCTTCCTTCGTGTGGCGTCAATCCATATTCCCGTTAATACGTTACTATTTTTAGAATGTCACGATTGCACCCGTAAGTTGTCCTTACTGTAAAAGTGAAAAGGTCGAATCAATTTATAGCCACGCAAAAAATACATAGATATAGATATTATTTCATATACATATATATACATATACTGCTTCTCTGTGTGTGTGTGTGTTTGTGTGTGTGTGTGGGCAACACCTGTGGATTGTAGAGTTCTGTTTGTGATGTGGTCTAGCGGCATTGGTGTGTCAGTATGTTCAGGCCTTCCTTCGAGAAGCCATAACTTTGGCCGTGCATCGCGCACAGACAGACAGACAGACAGACAGACAGACAGACAGACAGACAGACACACACACACACAGACACACAGACACACAGACACTAGTCGTATAGGGACTGGGTGGCCGAGTGGTAACGCACTTGCGCTCGGAAGCGAGAGGTTGCGTGTTCGACCCTGGGTCAGGCCGCAATTTTCTCCCCCCTTTCCTAACCTAGGTGGTGGGTTCAAGTGCTAGTCTTTCGGATGAGACGAAAAACCGAGGTCCCTTCGTGTACACTACATTGGGGTGTGCACGTTAAAGATCCCACGATTGACAAAAGGGTCTTTCCTGGCAAAATTGTATAGGCATAGATTAACATGTCCACCAAATACCCGTTTGACTTGGAATAAAGGCCGTGAAAGGTGAATGCTCGCCTAATAATAATAATAATAATAATAATAATAATGCAAACTTTTATAGCGCTATTCTATAAAAATGTCTACTCTTAGCGCTTTACAATACATACATCGACCAAGCATATTATACACGCACAGGCAAAGAAACCGACCAAACATAACCAACAAACTATACATGCACAGGCAAAGAAAGCGACCAAACATACAATACACGCACAGGCAAGATAACGACCAAACATAAACAAACATACTATGACCAAACATAACCAACATACTATACGCGCGCAGGCAAAGAGAACAATCAGCACATGTAATAATTACTGACAACTAATAATGCAGGCATACAATGACAGTCCAATACACAGCCTAAGCACAAGAACCACTACTGAGCTTTACTGGCCGATGTGAATGCGTTATATATTGTGTGTAAAAAATGTCTGTTTGTCTGTCTGTCTGTAAAAAATTCCATTGCAAACGGCAGAAATTAATATGTAAGCGCCTAGGGCTATATCTAGATTAGGCGCATAAAAATGATCACAATAGATAATAATAATAATAATAACAGTTATTTTCAATCCCGTTTGAGTTGACTTCGCCTTCAAAGGTGATTGTTGTGTTTTGGTCACTGAATCATTTTCATGCTGTTCCCATTCCATCTGGGAGGGATTTAAGTTCATTCAAAGGGGGTCGAGTGTGACAGGGAGACCGTCGCCCTTCACAGCAGACCCTGCAGAGTTGTTCGCCTTAGAAATTGTGGGCTTTCCTTGCATGTACCCGTAAGTTGTCCTTTCTGTAAAAGTGAACACACACACACACACAAACAAACACACACACAGAGAAGCCATATATATATATATATATATATATATATATATGGCTTCTCTGTATGTGTGTTTGTTTGTGTGTGTGTGTGGGCACACCTGTGGATTGTAGAGTTCTGTTTGTGATGGGGTCTAGCGGCTTTTGTCTGTCTGTCTGTCTATCAGGTCATACAACATTTACCAAACCAAGGATTAAAATCTTTTACTGGATTTTTATTCAACATGCTGGAAGTCTGGCCTGATTCCCACAGCTTGGAAAGAGGCTGTTGTGATCCCCATTTTAAAGCCTGGAAAACCAAGAGCTGACCCTTCCAACTGGCGCCCTATATCTCTGACCTCCCATCTGAGCAAAATCTATGAAAGAATACTAAAATCCAGACTAGAAGATGAAATAGAAAGAAACAAGTCGCGTAAGGCGAAAATACAATATTTAGTCAAGTAGCTGTCGAACTCACAGAATGAAACTGAACGCAATGCAACGCAGCAAGACCGTATACTCGTAGCATCGTCAGTCCACCGCGCACAGCAAAGGCAGTGAAATTGACAAGAAGAGCGGGGTAGTACTTGCGCTGAGAAGGATAGCACGCTTTTCTGTACCTCTCTTCGTTTTAACTTTCTGAGCGTGTTTTTAATCCAAACATATCATATGTATATGTTTTTGGAATCAGGAACCGACAAGGAATAAGATGAAAGTGTTTTTAAATTGATTTGGAAAATTTAATTTTGATAATAATTTTTATATATTTAATTTTCAGAGCTTGTTTTTAATCCGAATATAACATATTTATATGTTTTTGGAATCAGCAAATGATGGAAAATAAGATAAACGTAAATTTGGATCGTTTTATAAATTTTTAATTTTTTTTACAATTTTCAGATTTGTAATGACCAAAGTCATTAATTAATTTTTAAGCCACCACGCTGAAATGCAATACCGAAGTCCGGGCTTCGTCGAACATTACCTGACCAAAATTTCAACCAATTTGGTTGAAAAATGAGGGCGTGACAGTGCCGCCTCAACTTTCACGAAAAGCCGGATATGACGTCATCAAAGACATTTATCAAAAAAATGAAAAAAACGTATGGGGATTTCATACCCAGGAACTCTCATGTCAAATTTCATAAAGATCGGTCCAGTAGTTTAGTCTGAATCGCTCTACACACACACTCAGACAGACACACACACGCACATACACCACGACCCTCGTCTCGATTCCCCCCTCTACGTTAAAATATTTAGTCAAAACTTGACTAAATATAAAAAGGTAATACCCCTGTGTCAAGCCAGTTTCCGTCGAGGCAGGGGTGTCTCGGATCACATTGTAAAACTGTCCTCCAAAATTAAGAAAGCTCTCTCACGCAAGAAGTCTCTCTTTGCTGTCTTTGTTGACATAAAAAAGCCTACGATACAGTATGGCACCAACGATTGTTGTTCAAATTGAAGCAATTAGGCATCAGTGGTATAAATATGTTTCAATACATAAAAAGCTTTCTACTGAACAGATCCTTTCAAACTGACTATAAAGGTGCCAAATCATCCACTCGCAAAGTTGACATGGGAGTGCCACAGGGCTCAGTAATAGCACCACTGCTTTTTAGCATTATGCTGCATGACATATCGACAATTAAAACACATGGAGCCGACCTGACGCTTTATGCGGATGATATTGCTCTATGCAAAGAGTATCAAAACAAAACCTATAAAACAGAACACAAATTCTCTAAAGAGTGGCAAACAGCTATAGATAACATTGCAAACTATATGCGGGAGAATGGTTTCACTCTCTCTGCCGAGAAAACTGTATTCGTTGTCTTTACAAACCGAAAACTGGAAGATCGAGAAAAGATACAGTTCTCACTAGATAAATCTGTTGTCTCACCCAGTCAGCAGGTGAAATATCTGGGCGTACTTTTCACCTCAAATGGACTATGGACTGCTCACTTAAAGTATCTTTTAAGCAAAGCAAATAAGACCATCAACCTTCTTAAAATACTGGCTGCCCAACCATGGGCAAAGTGCCCAGTTATTCTAACAAACATCACCAGAGCTCTTATAAGATCAAGACTATCATATGGACAGGAGGCCTACTTCTCGTCGGCTCGAAAATGGCTTGATAAGCTACAGTCAGCGGAATGTCGTGCCCTTCGGCTTGCCCTCGGACACCCAAGGCATTCAAAGCAGGCCATTGTATACCACCAAGCAGGATTCCTCCCTCTTGACATGTGGTGGCGTAAGTGCTGCGCAGATTACAATGTTCGAGCCAACACAGTGCAAAACTCAACAAAAGAGGAGCTACAACCGCATTACAATCATGTCCAAAACAAAAAGGCCCACTTTGGCACTACTTTCTCCTCACTGGCTCAATTCAATCCTTCACTCTTTAGTGAAATCAGTGTCGACCCAAATGATGTGGCCCAAAACCCCATATCTCTTGATCCCTCATGGACAATCAAAGAAATGAATTTGGACACAGAATATTGCACAGCTACAAAGGATGATCAGTTATTACTCAGGATACAAGCCCTTGAGCACATTGATACTGTATACAAAGGCCATGTTCATGTTTACACAGACGGGTCAGTGTTGGATGACAAGAAGGCTGGGACAGCTTTTGTAATCCCCAGCGATGACCTGACTGGGAAATTTAAACTGTGCAACAGAAACTCGATCTTCTCAGCTGAGCTCCTTGCCATCTGCATGTCGCTTTTTCAGTTCAATCTCAAGAACACACCTCCTCAAAAGATAGCTATATTTTCTGACTCCAAAGCAGCCATTGAAGCATTAATATCTAACAAAAGATCAAAAAGACATGATCTTGTCATTGCCATAAAGGAGCTGGCAAATAAAATTATAATAAAAGGAAGCGAGATTAACCTGGTCTGGTGTCCAGCACACGTGAACGTGCATGGCAACGAGAAAGCAGACAAAGCCGCTAAAGAAGCTGCCCAAGGCATAGGCGCCTCCGAGGTAGACCTGCCATTGTCTGCTTCTGAGATCAGTAGCCTGGAGAGAATGGATGAACAAATATATGCACACGGCTATAAGCTCTGGCTGGCTCATTCGGGAAGCCCCATCAAAACAGATGAACACCTATAATGCATGCCCACGTGTAATAAAAAGGATTAACCGCCTAAGGGCAGAAGCTGGGAACTACCAATTTCTGGAGCTTAAATGCACCTGTCAATCCGACCTCACCATTGCTCGTTTGACTTTGGAGTGTGATTTGAACTCATGCCACTTTCAACCCCTGACTCAGTTTATAAACTCAAATAGAAATATCCTGCCAAATACCTCAAAGGAAAAATTAAGCTATCTTTTAAGTTTTAATAAAGACCTTGGGTGGCAAGGTCCCAAACTTATCGCTGGACTTGTGCACACGCACCCACTTGGTCCCTGGATATGAAGAGACATTGCTGCGGCTGACGCCATTGCTTCTCATACAGCTACTATATATTTTTTATCAGAACTTTTAAAAATACCATTTTATATCCAAGTATCTCTTAACACCATTTTTAATTAGATGAGCGAGAGTGTGCGGGGGGCGGAAGGGTGGTGAACCACTGTACATAAAGGGAAAGTTTGTGTGCGTGCCTGTGTGTGTTCTTAATCTAAGACATATGTCGCCAATTTTTTTACAGAGTGACGTTAAATAAACGATTTTATCATCATCTGTCTGTATGTTCTGGCATTTGAGAAGCCATAACAGATAATATAGGGCTAAGAAATAAGCTCTAAAATTCTCAATCTCGTTTGACAGGACTTCGCCTTCAAAGGTGATTGTGGTGAACCGCCACGCTGTCTGTCTCTGTCTCGCGATTCACCCCGGCGAAGCCGGGTATTCCTCTCGTCATATCTATATAAATGTTTTTGGAATCAGGAACCGACAAGGAATAGGATGACATTGTTTTTAAATCGATTTCGGAAATTTAATTTTGATCATAGTTTTTATATTTTTAATTTTCTGAGCTTGTTTTTAATTCAAATATAACATATTTATATGTTTTTGAAATCAGAAAATAACGTGGAATAAGATAAACGTAAATTTGGCTCGTTTTATATGAAAAAAAATGTATTACAATTTTCAGATATTTAATGACCAAAGTCATTAATTAATGTTTAAGTCACCAAGCTGAAATGCAATACCGAAGTCCGGCCTTTGCATATAATTGTCGAAGATTGCTTTACAAAAATGTCAATCAATTTGATTGAAAAATGAGGGTGTGACAGTGCCGCCTCAACTTTTACTAAAAGCCGGATATGACGTCATCAAAAGTATTTATCGAAAAAAAAAGATATCCGGGTATATCATTCCCAGGAACTCTCATGTCAAATTTCATAAAAATCGGTCCATAGTTTGGTCTGAATCGCTCTACACACACACACACGCACACACACACACACACACACACACACACACACACACACACACACACACACACACACACACACAAACACACACACACACACACATACACCACGACCCTCGTCTCGATTCCCCCTCTATGTTAAAACATTTAGTCAAAACTTGACTAAATGTAAAAAGGAAAGCCCCTGCTTCTCCACGTGGGGTACGAAACACACACACTCACACAGATATCGTGAGGGCAAATGCTGTTCCAAGTACACAGCGACTGTTTGCATGATCGCCCCTAATATAATAATAATAATAATAATAATAATAATAATTGTCAGTAAGTACTGGTGTTGCATGACTGATGTGAACCAGTTGATTGGCTAATGGCGATGCGCTAAAACTGTTAGCGCACTCTTGGAGTGCGCTAACTTTTCCACAGAGCGTATTCTTCCGCCCTTTGCCTAAGCGAGACTGTGCTCTCATCCTCAGAATTAATTAATGACATGTAGCTTATATTCTCCACAATACCAAATGACCATAAATTCCCTGCTTCTCAATTAAAGCAGAAGTGTTTTTTTCTGACAGATTGCATGTGCCTGTGCCAGTGCCAGTGATCTAAAAATAGAAGCCGCTGTGTTTCATCTAATTTTCGCCGACTTGCATAGATTCTTCTCATATGCCGTGTTAGTGGCATGTAGCTTATCATCCACATTACCAAATGATGAGTTAGTATACAATTCCCAGCGGCTAACAGAAAACACAAGTGTTATTCCGATAACGTACCAGCTAGACCAGTTTGGAAGACTGACTCGATCGACTCTGTAGCAGACTACACAGAAATACGACTACATCAGTTCAGTAAATGAATGGTTTCCGAATTATTATTTCAAGGCAAGAACAATCGTAATCGAAAACGTGTAAGGTTCAGAACGTTCTTACCATATATAAGACTTATTACCAGCCTGCCTCATGCGTGCAGACTCAGTGCAGACTGCAGTGGTTCGATTTCCCAGGTAGCCTAGCAGACGACATTAACCCCGCTCAGCAAATTTACAAGTTGGGCAAATGTGAACGAAAAAACGATGGGGATATAATACGTGTAGGGTTCAGGTCATTCTTACCGTTCATATTTAGTATCAGACTCCCCGATGAGTGAAGATACAACACAAGAAATATGCCACATTTGTTTTGAAAATGTGCGAACCGTCGAGTCCCGCTTCGAGTCAATTCAAGGGGAGTCACTCCGCACAGTCAATCCGTCGAAGCTCGACTGGAGGTTTCGAATCGCAAATAATGAAGAGCACAGTCCTTTCTCCGAGTTCAAATGAGGTCTCTCTGAAAGATCATCACTGTTCAGATTAACGCTACACTGGAATTTACCAACAGAAATTAAAATGCGTGTGACGAAAGCACGACACACTTGAGACACCCCACACAAAAGTAGATCTTTACTGTACACGACCTGACCACACAGTTATGCCTATTCAAATGCGCGTTGCAAAATGTGCGTTTGGAATCGTCTTTTTTCTATGGCGGTACTGACAATATCGTTATTGAAACAATCCCAGTGCACTAAGGGATTTATAGAGCAAATCTCAAAAATAATTATTGAACTCAGCGCAATGCGCTTCGTTCAAAAATGAATGTTCTCGATTTGCTCTATAAATCCCTTAGTGCACTGGGATGTCTCAATAACTTAAATAATAATAATAAATGAGAATTTATATAGCGCAACATCATAACTTTACAATTATGCTCTTTGCGCTTGACACATTTAAAATTAAAACACAGTTATACAAGCATTTACATCTACATTCATAGTCAACAACGCTTAATTAAAAGCATACACCATCAAACATACATTACAAAAAATTCTTCCACTAACTAAGTAATAAAAACATGAATAAAATAGGTAGTGAAAACAAGGAAATACCAGCTGAATACCCTTAATCAAACAGAACATGTTATCCACAATTCTGAAAACAGCCCTTGATGTTTATATACATTATCACATTATCAATAAAACAACAAATATACAACATGTAGCCTACTGATGATGGACTGAGAAAAACAAAATCAGGGGTTGTATTTCTTGAAGAGGTGTGTTTTAAGTGCTCGTTTGAATGCTTGGGGTGACAGAGTGGCGGATGTGAAAGGGGAGAGAATTCCATTGTGTGGGTGCGCAGAAAGTAAAGTGCGTTGTCCGTATGTTTTGGTTTTGGTGTGTGGAATGGTAAGGATGCGACAGTCAGAAGAGGCACGGAGTTGTCTTGCTGGAGAATAGACGGTGAGGAGTTCAGAGAAGTAAGCAGGAGACGAGCCAGAAAAGAAGTTAAAGCAGAGGGTGGACAGTTTGTAGTCAATGCGGGCTTGAATAGGTAACCAGTGCAGTGTGCGAAGGAGTGGTGTTGCGTGATCTCGTTTTCGTGCTTTGAGAATGAGGCGTGCTGCCGAGTTTTGGACTTTTTGTAGTTTATGCAGGAGGTACAGAGGACAGCCAGAGAGAAGAGAGTTGCAATAGTCAAGTTTAGAAAGAACAAAAGCACAGACAAGAGTGTTAGTTGTTTGAGAGGAGAGTGTGTGGCGAATGGTGCTGATCTTACGAAGCTCAAAATAAGCTGCTTTACAGACTAAAGATATATGTTTGTTAAGGGTCATGTCAGGTGAAAGGGTGAATCCAAGGTTTCCAGCTGATGGTGAGAAAAGAATGTCGGAGTTGCCTATTTGAACAGAAACAGGTTGGGGAGAGGGAAATGTAGTGTTCTTCTTTTTGCACAGTAAGACTTCATGCATGCATGGACTCGGCCGTCAGCGAAGAGACGGGTCCATTTAGTTGAAAGTTGGTAGAGAGGGTAGAACAGTTCGCCGCGAACATAGCGTTGCCTACAACATGAAAACTTGTTTGTCTCTGCGCGAACAGATCGGTACCCTGGTGTTTGTTACGCGCTGTTTTATTTAGTTCGCGAAAACAAGCCTGGAATAATTACGGCGGAGGAACGGGGAAGATGGATGTTTTGTTGGACGCGCAGGTAAATTCGTTAGTGCGGATAATTTTGCAGTTTTGTAAAGCCGCAGGAAGGCCGGGTGTTTTATATTTGAGATAATCGTAGCCGTTTTGTTAAGCCAGGTGTTATACATACTTAAGAAATGTTTGTAGACGGAGTCGTCTTAGATTAGGAAGCATTGTCTGTAAACTGAGGCAGGATGGGATGGGGATGGAGAGAAGACTGCAGTGAGCAGGGCCGGGGGAAAGGTGTTATAATTTGGATGCGGCGTGTAGATTAGCACCGAAACGAGAGACACAGCAAGAGCATTGTAAAGGTGTATACGAGAGAGAGAGAGAGAGAGAGAGAGAGAGAGAGAGAGAGAGAGAGAGAGAGAGAGAGAGAGAGAAAGAGAGAGAGAAAGAGGGAGAGACAGACGCACAGCACAGACAAACATACAGAGAGAGAGAGGGAAAGAAAGAAAAAGAGAGAGAGAGGTGCGACGCACGACGTAAGACATGTTATTATTATTCTGTCTGCTTACTTTTGTACTTTCAATTTATTTCCTTTTCCTTTCTTCCCACGACTTTTATATTCTTTTCTCTGAAAATGTAATACCTTGTTGTCTTCTGACAAACAAATGGGTATAGGGAGGGGGTGGGTATAGGGAGGGGGTGGGTATAGGGAGGGGGTGGGGATAGGGAGGGGGTGGGTATAGGGAGGGGGTGGGGATAGGGAGGGGGTGGGGATAGGGAGGGGGTGGGTATAGGGAGGGGGTGGGGATAGGGAGGGGGTGGGTATGGGGAGGGGGTGGGGAGAGGGAGGGGTGGGTATAGGGAGGGGGTGGGTATAGGGAGGGGGTGGGTATAGGGAGGGGGTGGGGATAGGGAGGGGGTGGGGATAGGGAGGGGGTGGGTATGGGGAGGGGGTGGGTATAGGGAGGGGGTGGGTATGGGAGGGGTGGGTATAGGGAGGGGGTGGGGATAGGGAGGGGGTGGGTATGGGGAGGGGGTGGGGAGAGGGAGGGGTGGGTATAGGGAGGGGGTGGGTATAGGGAGGGGGTGGGGATAGGGAGGGGGTGGGGATAGGGAGGGGGTGGGTATAGGGAGGGGTGGGGATAGGAGGGGTGGGTATAGGGAGGGGGTGGGTATAGGGAGGGGTGGGTATAGGGAGGGGGTGGGGATAGGGAGGGGGTGGGGATAGGGAGGGGGTGGGTATAGGGAGGGGGTGGGTATAGGGAGGGGGTGGGTATAGGGAGGGGGTGGGGATAGGGAGGGGGTGGGTATAGGGAGGGGGTGGGTATAGGGAGGGGGTGGGGATAGGAGGGGGTGGGGATAGGGAGGGGGTGGGGATAGGGAGGGGGTGGGTATAGTGAGGGGGTGGGATAGTGAGGGGTGGGTATAGGGAGGGGGTGGGGATAGGGAGGGGGTGGGGATAGGGAGGGGGTGGGTATAGGGAGGGGGTGGGGATAGGGAGGGGGTGGGTATAGGGAGGGGGTGGGGTATAGGGAGGGGGTGGGTATAGGGAGGGGGTGGGTATAGGGAGGGGGTGGGTATAGGGAGGGGGTGGGTATAGGGAGGGGGTGGGGATAGGGAGGGGGTGGGTATAGGGAGGGGGTGGGGATAGGGAGGGGGTGGGTATAGGGAGGGGGTGGGGATAGGAAGCAGGTGCAAACGGAAAATATAAGTTAAAAAACGTCAACTTTTAATATCAAAAGAATCATTTCAAGGATAGTTAGTTTTATTTTGTTTGCACAAGTTGAAAAGCCGTTATATCTTAACGATGACAGGAGAAGAGGTGTATGTGTGGGGGGAGGGTATA
Source organism: Littorina saxatilis (assembly GCF_037325665.1). Taxonomy (NCBI): domain Eukaryota; kingdom Metazoa; phylum Mollusca; class Gastropoda; order Littorinimorpha; family Littorinidae; genus Littorina; species Littorina saxatilis. Next base: position 15,905,184 of record NC_090258.1, read on the forward strand.
AAACAATATTGCAAACACGAAAGAAAATTTCATTGTAAAGAAGAGAACAAACAGAAAACGAGACAACAGGGCAAGTAGGTAGGCAGAGAAAAATGGCTTTGTTTGTTTGCTTGAAAAGCCGTTATATCTTAACGATGACAGGAGAAGAGGTGTATGTGTGGGGGGAGGGTGTAAAACAATATTGCAAACACGAAAGAAAAAACGAGACAACAGGGCAAGTAGGTGGACAGAGAAAAATGGCTTTGTTTGTTTGTTTGCTTAACGCCCATATCAGGGCGGTGCTGCTTTGACATTTAACGTGCGCCCCACACAAGACAGAAGTCTCATCCAGTCACATTATTCTGACACCGGACCAACCAGTCCTAGCACTAACCCCATAATGCCGGACGCCAGGCGGAGCAGCCACTAGATTGCCAATTTTAAAGTCTTAGGTATGACCCGGCCGGGGTTCGAACCCACGACCTCCCGATCACGGGGCTGACGCCTTACCACTAGGCCAACAGTGCCGGTGAGAAAAATGGCGCTGGATGAAATAATAAGCAAGTCAAGTAACAGAGAAAAATGGCGCCGGATGAAATGATAAACAAGTCAAGTAACAGAGAAAAGTTGAGCTGGATATAATGATACGCAAGTTAAGTAACAGAGAAAAGTTGAGCTGGATATAATGATACGCAAGTCAAATAACAGAGAAAAGTTGAGCTGGATATAATGATACGCAAGTCAGGTAACAGAGAAAAGTTGAGCAGGATAATTATAATGATACGCAAGTTAAGTAACAGAGAAAAGTTGAGCTGGATAATTATGATGATACGCAAGTCAACTAACAGAGAAAAGTTGAGCTGGATATAATGATACGCAAGTCAGGTAACAGAGAAAAATGGCGCCGGATGAAATGATAAACAAGTCAAGTAACAGAGAAAAAGGGCGCTTGATGAAATGATAAACAAGTCAAGTAACAGAGAAAAGTTGAGCTGGATATAATGATACGCAAGTTAAGTAACAGAGAAAAGTTGAGCTGGATAATTATAATGATACGCAAGTCAAGTAACAGAGAAAAGTTGAGCTGGATATAATGATACGCAAGTCAAGTAACAGAGAAAAGTTGAGCTGGATATAATGATACGCAAGTCAAGTAACAGAGAAAAGTTGAGCTGGATATAATGATACGCAAGTCAGGTAACAGAGAAAAGTTGAGCTGGATATAATGATTGAAAAATGAGGGTGTGACAGTGCCGCCTCAACTTTTACAAAAAGCCGGATATGACGTCATCAAAGGTATTTATTGAAAAAAAGAAAAATACATCCGGGGATATCATACCCAGGAACTCTCATGTCAAATTTCATAAAGATCGGTCCAGTAGTTTGGTCTGAATCGCTCTACACACACACACACAGACAGACACACACACACACACACACACACACACACAGACACACACACACACACACACACGCACACACACATACACCACAACCCTCGTCTCGATTCCCCCCTCTACGTTAAAACATTTAGTCAAAACTTGACTAAATGTAAAAAACAGGTCACACGTTTCATTACCCAACGTGGGAAATGTCATAACGCCCTTACGGTGTCTCGTATTCCTCTTCAATATAAGACCTATTCGCATAAAAAGAATCAATTTTCGCACAGCTCTTCCTATAACTCCACATTTTTAAATGACACATTTCACAACAAATTAAAGATACAATCCCCCTCTAAATCCCCTAAATAAACATGGTATGTTGGCTTATAGCCACGTCAGATTCGTCAGGCTTTCATACACTGGATAAGATCATTCTTGTACCAGGTCACAAACCAACAAGCCTTGTGTTCAAATTTGGAATTTTTGGTTAAATTAATTATGCAGATTGACATAATTATGAGGTGCGAGTTAAAAAAATTATTCTAAAATAAAGTTTAAAAAAAGTTAAAACAAGTCGCGTAAGGCGAAAATACAATATTTAGTCAAGTAGCTGTCGAACTCACAGAATGAAACTGAACGCAATGCAACGCAGCAAGACCGTATACTCGTGGTCCACCGCTCACGGCATAGGCAGTGACATTGACAAGAAGAGCGGGGTAGTGGTTACGCTATGCTGCATAGCACGCTTTTCTGTACCTCTCTTCGTTTTAACTTTCTGAGCGTGTTTTTAATCCAAACATATCATATCTATATGTTTTTGGAATCAGGAACCGACAAGGAATAAGATGAAAGTGTTTTTAAAACGATTTCGAAAAAAAAATTTTGATAATAATTTTTATATATTTAATTTTCAGAGCTTGTTTTTAATCCGAATATAACATATTTATATGTTTTTGGAATCAGCAAATGATGGAGAATAAGATAAACGTAAATTTG
>NC_090258.1:15907743-15967743 GCF_037325665.1 Littorina saxatilis
TAGTAGTAATAGTAGTGGTAGTAGTAGTAGTAGTAGTAGTAGTAGTAGTAGTAGCAGCAGCAGTAGTAGTAGTAGCAGCAGCAGTAGTAGTAGCAGCAGCAGCAGTAGTAGCAGCAGCAGCAGCAGCAGCAGTAGTAGTAGTAGTAGTAGCAGCAGCAGCAGTAGTAGTAGTAGTAGCAGCAGCAGCAGTAGCAGTAGTAGTAGTAGTAGTAGTAGTAGTAGTAGTAGTAGCAGCAGCAGCAGCAGCAGCAGTAGTAGTAGTAGTAGTAGTAGTAGTAGTAGTAGTAGTAGTAGTAGTAGTAGAATCAAACCGATTTAAAGACGAGCGAAAGTGGTCGCTACAGACAGACGGTCACAATAGAAAGTTCAATGTATTGAAGAAAATCTCGTCTGGGATCTTTGGAAGTGGCCGTGGAGGGCAGGTGGTCACTTTCAAGAGGTGGTCGCAAGGGCAGGTTTGACACTGTAGTAGGACAACGCTACCTAATCTGCTATTATCTTTCCATCTTCATCGTTATTCTGCTCTCTCTGAACAAGACTTCCGCCCCGCGTGCTTTGAACTAAGGTCAAGCCCCAACTCTCAGCCCAATGTATCAGACTCAAATGAATGATACTATCAGACAACGGATTCCCTGGGTACTCTGTAGTCCCCTGCGATGCCTGCACAGTCTTTCATCAAGATAGGGGGGAGGCTAAGACTAATCGTTGACAAGGAACAAGGGGGAAGTAGGGAATTATTTATGTGTTTGCTCCTGCATGAGGACTGTGTGAACTTCTTTTGAAGGTAAGCAAAGTCGAATTAACTGTTAAAGATACAGGTCGGGGCAATTTGATTTAAAGGCACATTTCTCGTGAAAACAATTCGGCTCACCGTCTGAGGTCCAGCCAGGCATTTACATGGGACAAGACCACCCCACCATTTTTTTTTTCTCTGTAAATCCTCCTGTTTTGATTAAGTTCCCCATACCCCCCTCCTACATTTTGTTCTTCTGGTTAATAATTGTGTTGTCCACCATCATGAAAACTTGTGTAACTTAGCATTGTTATGGTCACGTCAAATAAGCATCTGCTTGAGTTCGTGTCCTAGCTGCATTTTTGTCAATTGTTGCATGTCATGTATTTTGAATAAAATTGTGTTTAAACCAACAGCCCGGATAGTCTCTGTGCACAATTGAACTGTCTTGTTATGATAAAATAAGTGTGTATAAGCACCCAGTCGCTTTTTAAGATTTTGTTTTAAATTCTCATTTTGCACAGAGATCACCCAGGCTGTTCATATTTAGTATGTGACCCAGTGGAGGGATTTTCTTATCCCATGTCAAAGCCTTGGCAGATCTGAGAAGGTGAACAGATTTGTTTGCACGAGAAGGAGTGTGTCTTAAAATGCCCATGTGGAACAGGTCAGCCATAAAGCAAATCAGAAAACCAATCACAAACTCATGACAGAAAACTGTTGATGTCAAGGCTTAGGTGTGTCAACCCATTTGATCCAAACAATCGAGTTTACATTGTGATGGTGGATCAAGAATGTTTGTTCACAGGCTGATGATTGGTTTTCACTTTGTCTTTGCCTCTGTTGGTTTGTGTTTTCAACAGACTACTGATGATGACGGGTATGAGGTGTTGGGTGGGAGTGTGGGGGGATGGGGATAGTATGTCATTAGTGGAATCGGGTGTGGGGTAGAGAATCTAAGGAATCCACTGTACCTTAAATCTAGACGCACGCTCGAAATCGCACCACAAGTATACCGAGTAATTAAATTAAGGTGAGTGAGTGCGCTTCAGGGCGCTGCTTCCCTCTGTGTGGTGGTGTGATCAACCAGAAGAAGAAGAAGAAGAAGAAGAAGTGTAGGCAGTCCTCCTGCGCGGAAGCATTCTTTGTGACACAGAATCTTATGGTTTAACCTTGGACAAGATCTAAGGGCCTTTTTTTCTTAGGTATCTTACCTTTAAATATATTTGTTTTCTTGCACTCAATGGCCGGATATCGATGCAGTATCTCAAACGACCCACTATCGTCAAATGCGTCTTGGAGAAGATTGCATGCAAAAAGTCTCCGAATGTTCTAGCGACTCCTGAAAATGCACACATTCTCATAGCCATATATACAGATTTCATCTGATGGCACCAGAGTAGACTGCATGAATAAAACATCAGGTATGTATGTTACGTCCTCTCAAAGGGACTGGTGCAGAGATAGATTGAGAGGTAAGGAGGTAAGGAGAGAGAGAGAGAGAGAGAGAGAGAGAGAGAGAGAGAGAGAGAGAGAGAGAGAGAGAGAGAGAGATTGAGAGCTTGAGAGAGCGATAGAGAGATAGAGAGAGAGAGAGATAGAGAGAGAGAGAGAGAAAGAGAGGAGAGAGAGAGAGAGAGAGAGAGAGAGAGAGATGGGCAGAGGGAGAGACAGACAGACAGACAGAGACAGAAGGAGAGAGGCTGAGATAGCTTAAGAGAGAGAGAGAGAGAGAGAGAGAGGGGGGGGGGAGAAAGGGAGGGGGCTTGCGCTGGGATTAGGTGGGCAAACGACGAATTTGTAAATCTGCAATGTCAGGCGCGTGCTCCAACCAAAGTACCGACAAACAAGATCTTGCAGTAACTGCTGAACGTGAAACTCGTGCCTATACATTTGCATCCATGAATATTCATATCATCACCCGCGCTAATATCTGCGTCTACCTAGAGACTGTGTAATGTTAGAAAACTTGCCAAACGACAAACACGTATTCCTGCTAAGATGTCGTTGCCCATACACCAGTTGTATCACTTCTAAGTTAAGACGTGTCTGCAGCACAGTTTGGTGTCTCCAGTAATGCACACGCACCGACATTATTATGAACAGTGAGACAAACAGAAAGACAAACTCATACACCTGTAAAGGAGGGGAGGGGGGGGGGGGGGTAGACACACATTCAGGAAAACCGAGAAACATACACACACATACGTTTATCAGTAGGGGGCTGGCGCAAGCAGACAAACAAAGAGATATATTGATGGATAGAAAGACAGGCAGACGAACAGAGCGAAGTCGATTAATAGAGGGAAGACAGAGGGACAACAAGATATCATTTGTTAGAGAGCCGACAGACAGACAGACAGACAAAGGGACATCGATGAACAGAGAGGCAGACATACAGACACAAGAAAACGCAAGAAACAGACGGACACACACACAACAAGCTGCAAAACACACACAGACGGACAAAAAACATATCAGTACAGGGAGAAAAAGACAAACACACAATTGAAAAAACAAATAGGAAGAAGCGCATACAGACGGACAAACATATATATCAGCATCGACAAGGCGTATAACACACACACACACACACACACACACACACACACACACACACACACTCGCACACGCTCACGCACGCACACACACACACACACACACACACACACACACACATTTACGCTTACCCGTCAGGGACGTTGACAGCGACGGCCTTCTTCCTCGCCCGGCGTTTGATAGGAGGGGAACCAATATGCCAGACGAAAACGAAAATTATTCCACCCTAATATCTGTGTTATCCATTACACTGGCACAGACAGTAACACAGCTGACGCAGTCATCCACTTGACGTATATATCTGCCTGCCAGAATCCTATATACCACAAGGAAAGGTCACTCTGGCAGTAAGAGGATCTGGAAACAGAGTTATCGTGACAAATTGACTATCACGTCAGAGCGTGCTCTTTTACTTGTGTAAATGCCAAGCAAGGCATTTGCCACTTCTAGGTTTCTTTTCAACAATCAGGACTGGATGCTTTTCAAGCGTTTTTGTTTTCTCCAGTGTCGATGTATTTTTGTTTTTTGATGTCTTTTGTGAACGTCACAGAGAATAATGAATATCAAACACTCTCAGTTCTTGACAATGGAGAAATGTTGTGAATACCAAACGGAGTCTTTGAGACTCTTGCTTTTGCCTGCAAATCAAAGGTCGCAAAGGTGAGGAAGCTGCTTTTTAAGGCTTAGCTAGGTGTTGCCTTCGTGCTTCTCACCTCTTCTTAAACGTATCAACGAATAATGAACACCAAAACACGCGTTTTGTGACAAAGGCACAATAGTTATTATCGCATAGTTTAAAATATCAAGCTTATCCAAAAGCTTTGATCAAAAATTGATTTTTAGACAGAGCAGTACAAAAAGGTCTAAGTCCTTAAAAGTTGTTCATTACAACGTCAACATGATCCGACAATCTTCGATGGAACTGTGCTTCGAATTCTCTCAAGGCTTCGGTTACTGCAGCTTGTGGGAACATTCCCAAATGAAACAAGTCGCGTAAGGCGAAATTACTACATTTAGTCAAGCTGTGGAACTCACAGAATGAAACTGAACGCACTGCATTTTTTTCAAAATGACCGTAGTCCGCCGCTTGTGCATAACGGAGTGAAACTGACGAGCCTGTTCAGCGCGGTAGTGGTTTCGCTGTGCTGCACAGCACGCTTTTCTGTACCTCTCTTCGTTTTAACTTTCTGAGCCTGTTTTTAATCCAAACATATCATATCTATATGTTTTTGGAATCAGGAACCGTCAAGGAATAAGATGAAATTGTTTTTAAATCGATTTCGGAAATTTAATTTTGATTATAATTTTGATATTTTTAATTTTTAGAGCTTGTTTTTAATCCAAATATAACATATTTATATGTTTTTGGAATCAGGAAATGATGTAGAATACGATGAACGTAAATTTGGATCGTTTTATATTGAAAACAAATTATTACAATTTTCAGATTTTGTATGACCAAAGTCATTAATTATTTTTTAAGCCACCAAGCGGAAATGCAATACCAAAGTCCGGCCTTCGTCGAAGATTGCTTTACAAAAATTTCAATCAATTTGATTGAAAAATGAGGGTGTGACTGTGCCGCCTCAACTTTTACAAAAAGCCGGATATGACGTCATCAAAAGTATTCATCCAAAAAAAGAAAAAAAATATCTGGGGATATGATTCCCACGAACTCTCATGTCAAATTTCATAAAGATCGGTCCCGTAGTTTGGTCTGAATCACTCTACACACACACACGCACAGACAGACAGACAGACAGACAGACACACACACAGACAGACACACACACAGACACACACACACACACACACACACACACAAACACACACACACACACACCACGACCCTCGTCTCGATTCCCCCTCTATGTTAAAACATTTAGTCAAAACTTGACTAAATGTAACAAAAAATCGAAAACGGGAAAAAATCAAAATAGGACAAAATCCAACATGGGAACGAACAACCAAATGCTTTTTTTGTACTGCCCTCTTTTGTTTTCGTAGTCAATCCGCGAAAGGCAACAAATCCAAAACATGTTCGAGCTACTACATTCTGTTTGCTGAATACAAAGTTAGAATTTACTTTCGTGCAAAGCTTTATCCGAGCTCAGACACATTATTACTCATCAACAATATTCACCAGAAACAAACATTGAGTTTTGTTTTATCACACAGTTGACTGTTTAATCCTTTTGTTTACTATTTACTTTCATCATCCGGACAAAAAGACAGAATTGAAACATCTGGTCTGACAGTATAAAGAATAAAACTGATAATGAAAACATAACAGACAATGGTCTTGTTAAAAGACACCGCTGAATGCACAGATTGTCGCGCAAAATAGTTGAGTTTTTTTGTGCACAGAATGCTGACGGAGTAAAATGAAACTAGCCTACATCTCCTGGACACTAAACGAAGAACATCAACAAGCTTGGCGGCACATACATGTGATGACGTAGCACACACAAAGGATTATTATGTACGCACAGTCCGCTGTCGTAGCATACACAATGACGATTTTCTTCACACAGTTCTATGTCGTAGTACACACAATAATTATGGTGTCGTAGCACACACACACATTAGATTGTATGCAGTGTAGCTGCGTGTCAGTACGTTCACAAAACAAATGTCGGATGCAGAAAGTAATTCTACACGCACAGCTCTGTACACAAAAAAAGGACCAACAAATATGTCAAATATAGATCCTCCTTCCTGTTGTCTGCAGTTTTGAATTACACGAGTATTGGGTGCCTTACAAGAGCAGCGCGTAGTTCATAACAACAGTAGTTCATGAAAAGTAGTACCAATTATCGTTCAATTCACACACAATTCTTCTCTGAGCTACATCATTACACAGAAAACGGCACTGTGCAGGAGAAGCAAACACAATGGTTCCTCTACTCCTGTTTCAACGAGCTAGAGGAAACTCCTGTTTCAACGAGCTAGATAGTTCACACAAAAATAGGTCTGCTAAAAGTACAAGACCTTATCAACAACACAACAAATTTCTCTCTCTCTCTCTCTCTCTCTCTCTCTCTCTCTCTCTCTCTCTCTCTCTCTCTCTCTCTCTCTCTCTCTCTCTCTCTCTCTCTCTCTCTCTCTCTCTCTCTCTCTCTCACTCTCTCTCTCTGTTCCCTCTAACACAAATAAACCATCGTATTCATATTCTCTCTCTCTCTTTTTCTCTCTCTCTCTCTCTCTCCTTCTCTCTCCCTCTCTCTCTCTCTCACTCTCTCTCACTCTCCATCTCCCTCTCTCTCTCTCACTCTCTCTCTCTCTCCATCTCTCTCTCTCTCTCTCTCTCTCTCTCTCTCTCTCTCTCTCTCTCTCTCTCTCTCTCTCTCTCTCTCTCAGCACATCGTTACACAGGAGGAAAGAGCAAGGCGCAATGCAGGAACCACACACAAAATATAGATCTCCTCCTCTGTTGTCTGCAGTTTTGAATTCAACGAGCGTTGGAACGGTGCTCAAGTCGGACACGGTGTGACAGGGAGGCTGTCAAGCTTGATCCTGGCCCTGTCGCCTGCAGATCCTCCCAAATTCCTTATCTCTCACAGGCAGAAGAGTGTCCTAGCAGAGAGCATTGTTCTTGTTTTCTGGACCTGCACAGAAAATAAGAAGGAGGAACAAGTGAAAGCCTATGTGGAGTAGGTTTGTTCAGTAAACAGCACAAGAAAAAGAAGGAAAAAAACCCAGATACCAACAAGAACAATTCAGCAGATACATATTCTGGACCTGCACAGAAAAATAGGGAAGGAGGAAAGAGTTCAAACGGATGTGGAGTAGGTTTGTTCAGTAAACAGCACAAGAAAAAAACACCAGATACAAAGAAGAACAATTCAGCAGATACATATTCTGGACCTGCACAGAAAAATAGGGAAGAAGGAAAGAGTGAAAGCATATGTTCAGGAAACAGCTACAAATAAAAACAACCAACAACAACAACAAATGCCAACAAAAACAAAACAACAGATACATAGAAAATAGAAAAAGTACGAACTATTCAATAGATGCATTAACTTTTCTGGAACTGCACGTACAATGCAAAAAAGGGGGATAAGAGAGAGAATAATCTCATTCAGAAAACGCATTTATGAAGAAAAACTAGGCAAAAAATCATCTTTGGCGAACTGGAACGAGGGAAGGAAGCGAAAGTTGAAACGTATGTCGGACAATCTTATTTAAAACACGGATTTCCGGAAGAAAAAACAACTAAAACAGAACAATGAAATATGTATGCAACTAAATCAAAATATAGGAAGGTAAGAAGAGTTAAAACGTATGTGGAATAATTTGATTGTGAAAACAATCACCCCAAGACAGCAAGACCAGTAACAAAAATACACACCCATTTACCGTATAATTTTTTATATATAAAAAAAAGAAAACGTGTAAGTGAACTTTTTATTTGATACATCTAACTCTGCATGTGAAAACAAACAGGTAAAGTAGATGCCTTAGTGTCACACAAAATAACGCCCGCTTTCTCATAAAACGATGGAATCTTTTGAAAACTGCAAACAACAACACACACACACACACACACACACACACACACACACACACACACACACACACACACACACACACACACACACACACACACACACATAGAAAGGCAGGAAAAAAGGATTTAAAATAGTACAGCATACGCTGATTTAGAGATACGGATTATAAAAACAAAAATTACCATGGCCCCATTCCCTCCCCTTAAATAAGAAAAAGAAATCTGTCTAGAACAGCACAACGCACACACGACTTCAAACGTTTGTGGAATCATTTGATTTTGAGAAACAGATGTAGGAAGAAAATATATAACCACAACAAAAGGAAGCCATATGAACTATTTTGGCACGACAACAACACAAACAAGTCGCGTAAGGCGAAAATACAATATTTAGTCAAGTAGCTGTCGAACTCACAGAATGAAACTGAACGCAACCCAACGCAGCAAGACCGTATACTCGTAGCATCGTCACTCCGCCGCCCGTGGCAAAGGCAGTGCACGTGGAATTGACAAGAAGAGCGGGGTATTCGTTGCGCTGAGAAGGATAGCACGCTTTTCTGTACCTCTCTTCGTTTTAACTTTCTGAGCGTGTTTTTAATCCAAACATATCATATCTATATATTTTTGGAATCAGGAACCGACAAGGAATAAGATGAAAGTGTTTTTAAATTGATTTCGAAAAAAAAATTTTGATAATAATTTTTATATATTTAATTTTCAGAGCTTGTTTTTAATCCGAATATAACATATTTATATGTTTTTGGAATCAGCAAATGATGGAGAATAAGATAAACGTAAATTTGGATCGTTTTATAAATTTTGTTTTTTTTTTACAATTTTCAGATTTTTAATGACCAAAGTCATTAATTAATTTTTAAGCCACCAAGCTGAAATGCAATACCGAACCCCGGGCTTCGTCGAAGAGTACTTGACCAAAATTTCAACCAATTTGGTTGAAAAATGAGGGCGTGACAGTGCCGCCTCAACTTTCACGAAAAGCCGGATATGACGTCATCAAAGACATTTATCAAAAAAATGAAAAAAACGTTCGGGGATTTCATACCCAGGAACTTTCATGTCAAATTTCATAAAGATCGGTCCAGTAGTTTAGTCTGAATCGCTCTACACACACACACACACACGCACGCACGCGCACACACACACACACACACACGCACGCACATACACCACGACCCTCGTTTCGATTCCCCCTCGATGTTAAAATATTTAGTCAAAACTTGACTAAATATAAAAACCAGGAAGGGAAGAATTAAGTAAGTAACAGTTCAACCAGTAAACGGATTTAGGAGGAAATAAAATATCACGAATAATAATGTAATCTTGCGAAAACTGTACTCAAAGAGCGTGAAAGTAGGAAGGAAAACTTAAAACATATGTTGATTTTTTTGATTTAGAAAAAGGATTTGGGAAATTACAAAAAACCGATCACAATGGAAATGCAGTCACAATCGTCAAGATCTCCATGAATTGTACAAATCTGTAAAACAATCTGATATAGACATCCTAAACGGATTTAGGTTAGGCCAAAAAAAAAAAAAAGGTCTGTTTACGGTAACATAGGCCAAAAAAATAGGGTCGGTAGGTCGGCATTTTTTTTTTTTTTTTTTTTTTTCCAAAAAACCATATTTTTACGTTATTTTGCCAAAAAAACAATTTTTTTTTTTTTTTTTTTTCCCCAAATGCCAAAAAAAAAGTCTAGGGTCGCGCAAAAAAAATAGGGTCGGTCGGGTTACCGTAAACAGACCTATTTTTATATTTAGTCAAGTTTTGACTAAATATTTTAACATCGAGGGGGAATCGAAACGAGGGTCGTGGTGTATGTGCGTGTGTGTGTCTGTGTGTCTGTGTGTCTGTGTGTGTGTGTGTGTGTGTGTAGAGCGATTCAGACTAAACTACTGGACCGATCTCTATGAAATTTGACATGAGAGTTCCTGGGTATGAAATCCCCGAACGTTTTTTTCATTTTTTTGATAAATGTCTTTGATGACGTCATATCCGGCTTTTCGTGAAAGTTGAGGCGGCACTGTCACGCCCTCATTTTTCAACCAAATTGGTTGAAATTTTGGTCAAGTAATCTTCGACGAAGCCCGGACTTCGGTATTGCATTTCAGCTTGGTGGCTTAAAAATTAATTAATGACTTTGGTCATTAAAAATCTGAAAATTGTAAAAAAAAATAAAAATTTATAAAACGATCCAAATTTACGTTTATCTTATTCTCCATCATTTGCTGATTCCAAAAACATATAAATATGTTATATTCGGATTAAAAACAAGCTCTGAAAATTAAATATATAAAAATTATTATCAAAATTAAATTGTCGAAATCAATTTAAAAACACTTTCATCTTATTCCTTGTCGGTTCCTGATTCCAAAAACATATAGATATGATATGTTTGGATTAAAAACACGCTTAGAAAGTTAAAACGAAGAGAGGTACAGAAAAGCGTGCTATCCTTCTTAGCGCAACTACTACCCCGCTCTTCTTGTCAATTTCACTGCCTTTGCCATGAACGGTGGACTGACGATGCTACGAGTATACGGTCTTGCTGAAAAATGGCATTGCGTTCAGTTTCATTCTGTGAGTTCGACAGCTACTTGACTAAATATTGTATTTCGCCTTACGCGACTTGTTTTTTTTGGCCTTACACAAAACAAAAACAAACAAGTCGCGTAAGGTGAAATTACTACATTTAGTCAAGCTGTGGAACTCACAGAATGAAACTGAACGCACTGCATTTTTTCACAATGACCGTAGTCCGCCGCTTGTGCAAAACGGAGTGAAACTGACGAGCCTGTTCAGCGCGGTAGTGGTTTCGCTGTGCTGCATAGCACGCTTTTCTGTACCTCTCTTCGTTTTAACTTTCTGAGTCTGTTTTTAATCCAAGCATATCATATCTATATGTTTTTAGAATCAGGAACCGACAAGAAATAAGATGAAATTGTTTTTAAATCGATTTCGGAAATTTAATTTTGATCATAATTTTTATATTTTTAATTTTTAGAGCTTGTTTTTTTTATCCAAATGTAACATATTTATATGTTTTTGGAATCAGGAAATGATGTAAAATAAAATGAACGTAAATTTGGATCGTTTTATATATAAACAAAGTTTTTATTACAATTTTCAGATTTTTAATGACCAAAGTCATTAATTTATTTTTAAGCCACCAAGCTGAAATGCAATACCAAAGTCCGGCCTTTCTCGAAAATTGCTTTACAAAATTTTCAATCAATTTGATTGAAAAATGAGGGTGTGACAGTGCCGCCTCAACTTTTACAAAAAGCCGAATATGACGTCATCAAAAGTATTTATCGAAAAAAATAAAAAAAACATCCGGGGATATCATTCCCAGGAACTCTCATGTCAAATTTCATAAAGATCGGTCCCGTAGTTTGGTCTGAATCGCTCTACACACACACACGCACAGACAGACAGACAGACACAGACACACACACAGACACACAGACACACACACACACACACACACACACACACAAACACACACACCCATACACCACGACCCTAGTCTCGATTCCTCCTCTATGTTAAAACATTTAGTCAAAACTTGACTAAATTTAAAAAGATCCTAAGTTAGATTATTTGATTTCAAAGAGGGATAACGTTTACTGCCACAAATGAGTTTCGTGCGTGCGTGCGTGCGTGCGTGCGTGCGAGCGTGCGTGTGTGTGTGTGTGTGTGTGTGTGTGTGTGTGTGTGTGTGTGTGTGTGTGTAATAGAGTGTTTTATATTAAAGGAACTAATGTTCAATTCATAGCCTGAAACGGCGTTGACACCGTACATAGCGACTCACAACGGAGCACACGAGAACAGACAGACATAAAATATGATTAAAACAGTACAGATTTCGACCATTCCCTTTTTCTGGTGTAAAAGCATCTTGACGAAAACTTCAGCAAAGACAGACAGAAAAACGGAAGCAATACAGACAACGACGGGAACTCAGGTAAATTTGTCTTTCCTATGTAGTCATCGTGGCAAAATCAGCAGCCACATGTAACGTCCGGGAAGCAGCAAAGACGGACAAGAAGACGGATGTAGGAAGAAACAAACGGTAAACGGACACAGTTAGAAACACGAAAATATGCAGCATGCTTCTCCCAAAATCGGCGTATGCAGACTGAATGGCGGGGTAAAAACGGTCATACACGTATAAAATCCACTCGCGCAAAAACAAAAGTGAACGTGGGAGTTTCAGCCCATGAACGAAGAAGAAGAAGAAGAAGATGATACATTTTAACACATGCAAGAAACGAAAATAGTTGAATCAGGCATTTTCCTCAAAATAGCAAAGCCGTATCCAAGTGCGTTTATTGTCATCGTCCTCGCCACCCCCCCCCCCCCCCCCCCCTTCCATCCCCCCCCACCTCCATCCGCAAAGGAACGAGTTTCCCCAATTAGCGGCACAATGTCCTAACCAACGCAGGGCCCTTGCTCAAAGAAGGCGACACAATGGGGCAGCCTGCTGGTAGACGGACAGAGAAACAGACAGGAATAACTCGGAAAGATTCAGACAGTTTCTTTTTGGATTGAAGACAGCATGGCGGGAAAGCAGGAAGTGACGTTTTATTTTTAGCTGGCATTGATAATGTACTACACAAGGACAGACCGATACAACGCATGAATACAAAATATCAGACATTTTTACTTTTTTCGGTTTTGACCATTATTGGTCAAGCAGCAAAGACGGGCAAAAAGACAAACGGACGGAAAGAAAACAAACAAGGATCCAGACACAGAAGAATCAGACATGTTCTTGTTTGCTGTTTGGACGATATTGGTCAAGCAGCAAAGAAGGGCAAAGAAGACAGACAGAAAGCAGACAAGGAAAAAAACAAAAATCTATTTTTTTTTCTTGTTTCCTGTTTTGACCATATTGGTCAAGCAGCAAAGACGGGCAAAAAAGACAAGAAAAGAAACAGAAGAATCAGACATTTTCCTCTTGGCATATATAGCAGTAGTACCGAAGAGTGGTGTCAGCAACCCGCAGAGAAGGAGATATTTTCACCAATCAGTGTCACACTGCTTCCCCTCTCCATCCAGGGGGAGTCCTCGCTCAAAAGCAGCAGACGTTGAACAAACAAGAGAGGAGAGGAGGGTGTCGGTAAGGTGCAGCTAGCTATATAGTCCTCTCGGGGGATCGGGGCGGGTGATATTGGATTACATATGTCATTCGGATGACATCCTAGTACTATATCTGTATTTCTACGAACTCAATCTGTGAGGTTCAGCTTAATATGCAGTGCTGAGGACAATTAACAGTACCCCTTGTCGCAGATCCTGAATAACTTATGGATTTTCACATATCCGAAACTGTAAAGATTTCGACAATTTCCGTTTTCTGGTTTGAACATCTTGACCTAGAACGCAGCAAAGAGAGACGGACGGACAGACAAACAAACGGACGAAATACAGACACGAGCCATCGTGGTTAAACAGTGTTCGTCTGCATTAAACTGTGTTTAAAATTGTTCCGGGGAAGAAAGTGTACATCTATAACTATAACCCGGCACTCGTTTTGTTTTACTTACACTTTTACGAAGAAAAGTCTGCAACTCTCTTCTGCCAAATGTGTTTTAAAATGATAACTTTGTATTACAATATGGCGAGAAAAAACATCTGCATCTACATAATTACTTACTAGTACACTTAACTTAGGCTACGGCTTCGTAACCTGAAATACAACAATTAGAAAATAAGTAAAGCATCAGACAGACGTAACACACAGACGACTGTTGAAGTAACACGTTTGCACTTTGCACACGTTTGTTGTGAAGAAAAGTATACAACCATCTTAACACTGTCGTAGCAGACTGACTGTTTCCAAGCGGCAATGGCGCAATGTTCTTATCTGCCAGCCAATCAAAGCGCGACACGGAAACTGAACAAATGAGCAGACGCGGAACAAAGTAGTGCCGACAAGCGGCGGACTAATTTCCGGACTACTTTCGAGATTGGACAGAAGGGAACGATAGCTTCCGGGGCAGCTGGCCTTTATCAGTTTCTTTTTTTTCTCTTTTTTTTTATAAAAAAGTTTTCTTTGGCATTTTGTCTTTCTTTTTATACCCCCCCCCCCTCATTCCCTCTCTTTTTAAGTTGAGTGGGAGATATACTGTATGTTGTAATGATGTACACGTCTAGGTGTGCTTGGGAGGTGGTGGGATGGAAGGGGTGGTGATTTAAGGTTTAATGGGACATAAACGGTATTCTAAAATGGGATTTTGTCTAACCTCTTTTTAAAATCAGTAGGATATGTACAGTAATTTAGTTTTTTGTCGTTATAGAGGGGGGCAGGGGGGGGGGGGTGAGTTAACACTGAGTGAGAGATAAACTGTATTTCGTATTACTGTGCACACATGACGTTCTGTGGACAATGAATATACATTATACATTGTATATTATAATGGCCCGCACACATCATTGGTATTACAATCTGGTACATGTTCCTTGTACATGTTCAGAGTTCAGATCCTGTATCGCGCTTGTTTTTGATACAATGAGGAGACGAGCTTGGTGGTAAGACGTCGGCCTCCTAATCGGGAGGTCGTGAGTTCGAATCCCGGTCGCTGCCGCCTGGTGGGTTAAGAGTGGAGATTTTTCCGATCTCCCAGGTCAACTTATGTGCAGACCTGCTAATGACTTAACCCCCTTCGTGTGTACACGCAAGCACAAGACCAAGTGCGCACGGAAAAGATCATGTAATCCATGTCAGAGTTCGGTGGGTTATAGAAACACGAAAATACCCACCATGCCTCCCCCGAAATCGGCGTATGGCTGCCTGAATGGCGGGGTAAAAACGGTCATACACGTAAAAATCCACTCGTGCTAAAAACATGAGTGAACGTGGGGGTCTAAGCCCATAAACGAAGAAGATGAAGAAGGAGAAAAATACCATGAGGTAGGGTTGTGCATACCGTTCGAACAAAAGATATATGCATTATCTACGTAGTGAGCCCGTGTAACATCATGTGCAAATGTGAGGGTGTGGGTATGGATATGTGTGGTTGGGTTTTGTGTGAATTGATGTGTACGTGCATGTGCCTATGTGTTCTGAGAGTGTTGTTTTTATGTGATGTATTACACGAGCCCCCCAAAAAAAGCACGTTTACAACACATCGAATCCCTGCAAATTGCATTTATAATACGTAATATAAGATTACAAAATGCTGTGTGTTGGACATTTTGCAATATTGTCCGGCTGGTTTTCAAAGCAGCAGGTGCCTGTTGCCTACGAAATATTGCTCTAACAATGGGAACATTTCTATAGTGCGATCCTCTGCTTGTTGAAAGCAACCAATGTTTGTTGCCTGTGACCATCTTTCCCACACCGTGGCCTCCACTCTGACCAAACGTGTTTTTTTCTTCTTTCAACAAACACTTTCTACAATTTGTCGTTCATGCCTCTGTGGCACCAAGTACTCTCTGTCTCCACAGAGCTCCAGAAAACCAGCGTCCAGTATCTCTCCGTGGTCAGTAATGCCACGTAGAGTGGACATGGAAGCTCCCTGGAGACGTTTGCCTACAGTGTTCATTACAATGCTCTCGTCTGCTGGGACTCTTTCGCCTGTCTGCTACAGAATGTTATTGTTGGTTGGTTGGTTGGTTGGTTGATTGGTTGGTTGGTTGGTTGGTTGGTTGGTTGGTTGGTTGGTTGATTGGTTGGGTTTTAACGTCCCTTCAACATGTCTGGCTATGCGGGACCGCTTTAATTGTTGGTTCCTTTCTTAGTTTAAGTGATGGTCTTCGTGTTTGAAATTATTTCCATGTTTATGTCTATCACAGTCAAATGCAATGTTGTAGCTAGCATAATTCTCCCGAAAGCACTTTTCCAAAAAGAGCTAGCTTCTGCTGTTGTGGGGACAACATCTTTAATGTGTAAAGGAAACTATGAACAAATGCCTAGATCCTTGCAAAGCAACCAAAGAACTATGTCCAGATCCTGTGGGAAAAACAGAATGACCTCTTGTGGCCGGACAACAACCTTTTACGCGCAGATAGAGTTAGCTCGTTATATCCGGCATGTCGTTGGTTTTTCTACGCGCCTTGTTGTATAATCACAGCAGACAGAATCAAGAGGATATAATTATGTTAGGTCCTGGCAGACTAGTTTGAAACGACGCATACGATATGATAACGTGTGGTTAAGTTATGTCGTGGATGGTTTCTCTCTGACATATGTAGGATGAGAATACATTTGTAAGCCTCTCTGGTAATATATTGTGAATTCGAAAAAAATGATAACTCAACTCAACTCAACTCAACTCAACTCAAATTTTATTGGCTTCAATTTTCACATAGAAGAATTTGTCTTGCGCTTGGGATTAAGACATAGGCAGAAAGTAAGAGTATAACATATAAAAACAGCATTCATATCACATTTCATGTATCACACACAGTAATCACTAGTATAGGCCTAGGCCTACAGATATCACATAACCAGGACGAGGAGGAAAAGGAGGAAGAGAAGAATGAGGAGTCAAAGAGGGATGCCGATGATGATGATGACGATGACGCCGATGATACCGATGATGCCGATGATGATGCCGATGAAGCCGACGCCGATGATAATGATGATGATGATGATTATGATGATGATGATGATGATGATGATGATGATGATGATGATGATGATGATGATGATGATGTCTTTGAGTCTTGCAAGCACTTTCTCAAATTCCACGCCTCTGATTCATATGGTGCGAGCATTTCAAACCCTCGTGCTTCATCAATATTTCCATACAGTTCAAGATAACTATAATGTCGTGTCTGTCTGAGGTCAGTTATGCATGTACTCGGATGTTTTGAAGGAACAGCTGTACGATTATGCTGACAAGGTCTTTGAGTTGTGTAAGCACTTTCTAAAATTGGCCTATTCTTGGGTATGTGGTGCCAGCAGCAATACAAATATACAGTGGTTCCTTATTATCTTCTTATTCCCCCCTCTGCTTCTTTACCTCTGTAAACTTGTAGAGCTAGTTATTTTTCGATAAACACCCAGCAACCAAACAAATAACGACCCAGCAACAGCCTGAATCCTCGATAGCGCAATGGGTTGAGAAGCTGTTCTGCGTCGGTACTACTTTTGCGACTGAAAAGTTCCGAACGCTCTAATGTACGAAGTATACATCTCTGGAGCAAACAATACAAACATACCGCATTTAAATTAACAACTACAGGCTTGAACACATGAATCTCCATATAAAATCCATGAGTTTGGTTGTTTTCTGAATCTAGATCTGCTGTGCACAAACGTTCATCACAAGCAAATTCCCAAGGCAAGTAACTCTCATACTTTGTCTAGCGACAAGAGTAGTTCCCCTTTCAAATTTCTTTTCATTCAGTTTCTTCGACAACAGACTGCAATCCGACGGTCAGTTTTCAACAATATTTCATTTAATAAACAGATCACACGCAACCAAATGCACACATCTCATCAATTTAAACAACATAAAGCGGTTTCATACACTATTTTCCCCAGAAAACTGAACTTCATACAGTTTTTAACGTTGGAACACGGGTGCAAAAGTTCGTCTGCTAGTCCTATTTGACGAAAGAACATTATCCTAAGCGATACCAAAACATATACAGAACACACAATATCTGCCTTTGCCGCCACAGCAGAATAACAGCATATCTGTGTACTTGATTTTAGTCCAAAATAGGAAAACTGACAAGAAGTGTTAACAGAATGGAATGATTTGCACGGAACTATACAACCGCGCATTAATCGATCGCCTGCGCAGGTTGACTGGTTGAGAGAATAGGATTCGATCAAACTTTCGCAAAAAAACTCCTCTTTTATTTGAATAACTGAAGAAAGGAGGAATAAAGAGGTTACACACCTCGTCTCAGTGATTATAAAAAATAATGGTCTCAGTTCGCGGTCATGAAAAAGCTCGCTAAAGCTCGCATTTTTCATGATCCGCTAACTTCGACCATTATTTTTAATAATCACTGAGACTCGGCATGTAACCTCTACATATAACTCCAGAGAACCGGTGTCCGGTATCTGTATGAGGTCAATAACGCATGTTCTTGGAATTGTTTAAAGATCAGCCGTTCGATAACATCAACATTGGTTTTGGATGTTTGCAAACACTTTCTGAAATGTGTCAGCCCTGACGTATATCGTGCAAGTAGCACTATCCAAGGCGCTTTCTTCCTGCCGCCACAGTGTTCCAGCAAACCAATGTCCAGTATATTGCTTTGGTCAGTATATTCTTGCACTTAATACATGTTTTAAGGAACAGCTCCACGATAACAACGACGAGGTTTTTGAGTTTTGCAATCTCTTTCTGAAATGTGTCGGCTCTGAATCAAATGGTTCTAGCAGGACTAACCATAGTGCTTCTTCCCTACCTCCAAACATGAGAACTGGTGTCCGGTGTATGTCACAGTATGTTTGTTTTTGTTGTTTTTTAACTTGGAAAGAACAGCTGTACGTTAACATTGATAAGATTTTTTGAGGTTTGCAAACACTTTCTTAAATGTGTCGACACTAGATATCTATGGTGCCAGCAGCAATACCCACAATTCTTTCTTCTTACCTTCATACAATTCCATGGAATCGATGTCCAGTTTATGTTTGTGGTCAGTGTATTTGTGTACTTAATATATTTTTTTTATAAGGAACAGCTCCAAGATACCAACCACAAGGTTTTTGAGTTTTGCAATCTCTTTCTGAAATGTGATCGGCTCTGATTCGCATGGTGCTAGCAGTACTAACCACAATGCTTCTTCCCTACCTCCAGATAGGCCCAGAGAACCGGTGTCCAGTATTTTTGGTCAGTAATACCACGTACACTGGACACTAAAGCTCCCTAGAGACCTATACCTACAGTGTTCACCACAATGCTCTCCGTCTGCAGGGACTCTTCCGTCTGTCTGCGAGAGAATGAAACATTGGCTGCTTTTCTCTGGTTTCTCGTAGCAGTGATGAGGGAAGTGATTGCAATGGATGTGGAGAATGAAAGAGAGGATCGAGGGGGGGGGGGGGGTTAGAGAGGTGGATGGCAAGGTCAAGGATGATGTGATGATGGTTTTAGGCACAGTTTTGTCTTTTCGTTTAGCATCTATGGGGAAGGTGGTTCGTGAAAGCTTCAAAGGGTTTAAAGAAAAAAGAGTGCGTAATTACGGTGAAGTTTTCAACTCAAATTAATGTTAAAACAACACTTTTACATAGACACAGAACATTTTTCTTGACTTTTCTTGATTTCTTCCACAACTATTTCGTACTTATTTCAGACCAGAGCAGTTTTCGCCTTTGGTCTTAAATGACACGGGACATTGGGGCTCAACATGGACTATTCTTCGCACTGAGAAAACAAGAATTGTAGGCTATTGGAACGTTTCATTATAAATAAAACAACACGTTACATTTATAGATAGACCGGGATTCGAACTCACGACCTCCCGATTAGGAGGCCGACGTCTTACCACTGCCCCACTTCGCCCGTCGGCCCGTTAGAAACAATGGTCATCTTGCGCGTTTTTGTCGAAACAGTGAATCTTGCAACAGGTTGATAAGTTTTTTCTCCAAGATATTTGCATCCCCCCTCACCCCTCCTCTGCGCACCACCACCACCACCACCACTAGCACAATCCCCAACAGGGCCTCCAGTAGTGCCGTCTTCCCAACCGTACAGAGACCCGATCATACCTCGCCTCCAGTTCTGTGTCCTCCATCGCAAATAAACTCGGATCAAACCTAAGGAGGGATGTCAGTATTGTACTACCCTCACCCACCCACCCATCTACTACCGTTACTAATATGACCTCCAGAGAGCCGATCATGCCAAGGAAGGGATGTCAGTGTTTTACTTTCTTTCTTCCACCCCCCACTCAAAGCCTACCACCCACCTTACCACACTACCTTGCCTACCAAGGTCACCAGTGACATATTCCTCGACGCATACAGAGCCGATCGTACCAAAGAAAGTTATGTCCGTATAATTCTCCCTCCCCCCCCCCCCCCTACCTTTAATCCCACCCATCTACTACCGTTACTTATAAGGCCTCCAGAGAGCTGATCATGCCAAGGGAGGGATGTCAGTATTTTACAGAGTCCCAGACAGACAGAAGAATCCCCATGGACGACGGAGCTGTCATGGATAACGTCGTTGACAAGTCCACAAGGGATTGTCCTGTATCGTGTTGACGGCTATTATACATTGCTCACACAGCAACTGTACAGTGCATTGATCATACAGCAACTGTACAGTGCATTGATTATACAGCAACTGTACAGTGCATTGATTGTACAGCAACTGAACAGTGCATTGATTAAACAGCAACTGTACAGTGCATTGATTATACATCAACTGTACAGTGCATTGATTATACAGCAACTGTACAGTGCATTGATTATACAGCAACTATACAGTGCATTGATTATACAGCAACTGTACAGTGCATTGATTATACAGCAACTGTACAGTGCATTGATTATACAGCAACTGTACAGTGCATTGATTACACAGCAACTGTACAGTGCATTGATTACACAGCAACTGTACAGTGCATTGATTATACAGCAACTGTACAGTGCATTGATTATACAGCAACTGTACAGTGCATTGATTATACAGCAACTGTACAGTGCATTGATTATACAGCAACTGTACAGTGCATTGATTATACAGCAACTGTACAGTGCATTGATTATACAGCAACTGTACAGTGCATTGATTATACAGCAACTGTACAGTGCATTGATTACACAGCAACTGTACAGTGCATTGATTATACAGCAACTGTACAGTGCATTGATTATACAGCAACTGTACAGTGCATTGATTACACAGCAACTGTACAGTGCATTGAGTATACAGCAACTGTACAGTGCATTGATTATACAGCAACTGCACAGTGCATTGATTATACAGCAACTGTACAGTGCATTGATTATACAGCAACTGTACAGTGCATTGATTATACAGCAACTGTACAGTGCATTGATTATACAGCAACTGTACAGTGCATTGATTATACAGCAACAGTACAGTGCATTGATTATACAGCAACTGTACAGTGCATTGATTATACAGCAACTGTACAGTGCATTGATTATACAGCAACTGTACAGTGCATTGATTATACAGCAACTGTACAGTGCATTGATTATACAGCAACTGTACAGTGCATTGATTATACAGCAACTGTACAGTGCATTGATTATACAACAACTGTACAGTGCATTGATTATACAGCAACTGTACAGTGCATTGATTATACAGCAACTGTACAGTGCATTGATTATACAGCAACTGTACAGTGCATTGATTATACAGCAACTGTACAGTGCATTGATTATACAGCAACTGTACAGTGCATTGATTATACGGCAACTGTACAGTGCATTGATTATACAGCAACTGTACAGTGCATTGATTATACAGCAACTGCACAGTGCATTGATTATACAGCAACTGTACAGTGCATTGATTATACAGCAACTGTACAGTGCATTGATTATACAGCAACTGTACAGTGCATTGATTATACAGCAACTGTACAGTGCATTGATTATACAGCAACTGCACAGTGCATTGATTATACAGCAACTGTACAGTGCATTGATTATACAGCAACTGTACAGTGCATTGATTATACAGCAACTGTACAGTGCATTGATTATACAGCAACTGTACAGTGCATTGATTATACAGCAACTGTACAGTGCATTGATTATACAACAACTGTACAGTGCATTGATTATACAGCAACTGTACAGTGCATTGATTATACAGCAACTGTCAAAGCAAAAGGAGATAGGTTGTAAAGTAGCTGGACACCCCTCCCCACACCCCCCCCCTCACCCCACACCCCCACTATCACTAAGTTACAGGTCAACATGGGGTTAATTGTGTGTTTTCACGACGGACATTAACAGCTATTGTGTTTTCAGCGTAGCAATAGGGCCCGATATTTAGACGAGACAAGTATAACTGATGCCGACGAGTCAAAGACGAGTCGCATTATACTTGTTCGAGTCTAAATATCGGACCCTATTGCTACGATGAAAACACAATAGCGTTTATATAGCTATTCTGACATTAAATTCTGTGTTAAAATCATGTTTTTGTCAGCAACAAGTCCCAGAATGATCCATGTCGTTGATTGCAGACGACGGTTCCCTTTCCGCATGAAGCCACGGAAATAACCGAACATTGACAAACCCACGGACATGTATTACGGAGAAAACTCGAGATAACCGGATGTTTAGCATTACGTCAATAGGCTAGGAATCATATGACGTCATGACGTATCATGCTTGCCTACGTAGATTGTATGTTCGAAAGTCTGACTTCTGTTGGGAATTCGCGTGGTGAAAACTGCGGTAAATCTGTAGATGATAAGAGAACAAGGAATGTCTCAGAAGAAACGGCTAAATGTTTCAGACCGGTAACTTCATTTCAACATTGTGTAGCCGTGTGGCGATTTGACGTACTGTTGTTCATTTCTCTCGTTACCTACCCCAATTATTCCCCTTGACCATGCGTGTATGTCTTTGTGCGTAGATGCTGCGTTTTAATTGGTTAATCCTTTAACGGGTGCGTGCGCATCCACCCCCGACAGTGCGAGTTCGGGCAGTCTGACCGGTGATTTCGAAGTGTGAAGACGTGTCAATGCGCTTTGGCCTTGAGACCGGTGTTCTATTTGAAACAGTTCTTTGTGTTGGTGTGACATCTTTTAAAATACAGATAGCCTGTGCCGGATTGTGAGTATCATCTTTGACCTGTGGTTTAATAGCTGATTTACCATCAGCGAGGTGAGTGATTCAGACCGGCGTAACTCCGTGTGTGTTTAGTTCTTCATTGAGGAGTGAACTGTAAGTAGATGTTGTTTCTTTTCTTTATATTGAAATTTGCTTGTCTATAATATGTTCTGATCGTATGAATGATGCTATGGTGTGCACGTATGTATGTAGCTATTTTATCCTAGTGGCGTTATAGCGTCAGTGTCGTTGTTTCGCCGTTGAGACCCAGTTTTCCCGCGCTAGCCTAGTTCTTTGTCTTGTAATAGCGTGTCCTGTGTTGCGGGCGCGTCACATCCTGTGTGACGTTATAGATAGCGTAGCGCCCCCTGTAGTAACTTGTGAAGTTATCGGTCCTTGTCAGTGCAGTGTGTCACGCTCCGATGGTTTAAGACCGTAAGGCGTGAAGCGTACCCTCAGTTACCTATTGTGTAGAGAGTTAGTCCCGTCTCTCCCATTATTTCTGGTGTACGTTAATTAAAAGTCACGTTATCTCAACCTCTGTCTTGGCGTCTCATTTATGCTTCCTGGCCTATTTTCCCCCCTTCCACTCCACCCTATCACAATTACACTATACAATGGACGTTCTATGTGACAGGTGAGTTTGCTGATTTTGTGTTAAACATTGGAGAGATCGTCTGCTAGAATCAAAGATAGGTCGCTTCAGATTGCAGCTTCTGAAAATTTGCAAGGTTTGTTGCCTGTTAAAGAACTGTATTTTACATGTAATGTATGTCATGTACAGTAAGCAACAACAAAAACACACACAAAGCAAATGGCATCGTCTGTCGAATAGTCACAGAAACAAACCTGGCGAGGTATGCGTGCACTTTACTGGAATTCGGGGGCTGTGATTGGATGGTCTCACACATCCCTTTTTCGATCATTATGAGTTATTTCTAATATGCTGACTGTTAGCAAATGATAACAGGCATGTCGAGAAAAAGGATATCAAGCATGAGCCTTTTAGGCGAATGCTGATATCGTTTGTGAGACATGACTGTTGTCATTTGCTAACAGTCCGCATATTAGAAATAACGGTTTTATTACCGTTCGACCAAAACAAATTTTGAAGCGATCCGGCCCGTGAATTTGACAGAACAGCCGCAATGGGAACTTGAGCGCTCCTACCTGATTATGCCTGTCAGTCAAAGAATTCTCGTGACCTGGGTCAGCCAATCAGAGTAATACTCCTGACGTGATAAATATTCACAGATCAAATGCGTTAGACACACAACAATCTCACAAGATAAACCATGTTCAACATGCGTTTCGGTTGCTTCGCTTTTCCTTGTTGAATAGAGAGCGACAGATTTAGAACCGACTCAAGACGGATGAGAAATGACCTTACCCAATATTGACAGACTGTGTGATGATATCTTCTGCTATTGGTCTGTTTCGACAGTGATATCGGAGCTCCTGCTATCATTCTCTCCGGAGGTGTGCTCTTCGAAGGTGTGTTTGAAGACAGGCCCTGGATACTTTGGCTGGTTACAGTCGCTGTTCTTCGGGACGGTCCTTGGAGTGTCGACAACTGTGTTGGAGGAATTAGGTCTGCGGCGATTGCACCAGCCATAACCATCTTTTTTGCTCTAGACGTTTGCTGGTAGTGTGCCAAGCTGTTCACGCTCCTCTGTCCGGAGACTGCCATGATGACCACCGGTTAAAAGTTATTTTCTGCCAAAATGGTGATGCCCGTAGCCCGAATCGAGTGGTTTGTGTACTGCACACCCAAGCAGCAGGCAGCTGAAAGTTTCTGCATAAAGCGGTCCTACTAATTGCCGTCCGGAGCCGTCCGGGGGTAGTCCGGAACAAACAAATATGATCCTATTTATTATGTATAAATGTGTGTGCCTCCGGACGGGCTCCGGGCGGTTCCGGACGGCAATTAGTAGGACCTACTAATTGCCGTCCGGAACCGTCCGGGGGCAGTCCGGAACCGTCCGGGGGCCGTCTGGAGCAGTCCGGGGGCCGTCCGGAGGCACACACATTTATACATAATCTTCTTGTGTGTGTGTGTGTACATGCAAGTGTGCGTGTGTGTGTGGGTGTAAGTGTGTGTACATGCAGATCTTTCTCTCTCTATCGATCGGCACACACATTTATTCATAATCTTCTTGTGTGTGTGTGTGTGTGTACATGCAAGTGTGTGTGGGTGTAAGTGTGTGTGCATGCAGATTTTTCTCTCTCTATCGATCGGCACACACATTTATTCATAATCTTCTTGTGTGAGTGTGTGTGTGTGTGTGTACATGCAAGTGTGTGTGAGTGTAAGTGTGTGTGCATGCAGATCTTTCTCTCTCTCTCTCGATCTCTCTCTATCAAACAAACAAATATGATCCTATTTATTATGTATACATGTGTGTGTCCCCGGACGGCTGGTTACAGTCGCTGTTCTTCGGGACGGTCCTTGGAGTGTCGACAACTGTGTAGGAAGAATTAGGTCTGCGGCGATTGCACCAGCCATAACCATCTTTTTTGCTCTAGACGTTTGCTGGTAGTGTGCCAAGCTGTTCACGCTCCTCTGTCCGGAGACTGCCATGATGTCCACCAGTGAAAAGTTATTTTCTGCCAAAATGGTGATGCCCGTAGCCCGAATCGAGTGGTTTGTGTACTGCACACCCAAGCAGCAGGCAGCTGAAAGTTTCTGCATAAAGTGCCTGACAGACCTGTTTACCCTTACGATTTTGGCGTAATTTATTACGATTTTCTGCAAAAAATACGCCATTCCGCTATCCGTGTCAAGACTACGATTTTCATAAATAAAAAAAATGTAAAAAAAAAAAAAAAAAAAATTTTTTTTTTTTTTTTTTAAATTTTTTTAATCAATTCACATGTTTGGCATTGTTTTTCTCAATGGCAAAATGGGGTGAAAAAGCACAGGACTGACCAGAGATCATGTCTGTCTGATGAGACGCTGGAGAGCCTTATTCTAGTGGTGAAGTCTCGCCCTCACTCATTCGGCAAGTGGAAGTACAGTAGAGAAGCGCTTGACTCACTGAAAAAGGCCTACTACGAGCAAAAGAAAAAGAATCAGTGATGCATGTGCTTTTGATGTGATCTTCTTTGAAATTATGATGACTACAAAAACTGACTGATGTGTTTTGTTTGTGAATGATGGATATACATGTATGTGCATGATTGCGTTTCGCAGACATAGTTGTCATATACATGTGCGTTGTAATTGGTGACGAATGCTGGATGATTACTATTTTTGTGCCAGGATTACTATTTTTGGGGCTAAGCATTACTCCAAAACACTTATGGGGGTAAACAGGTCTGGCCTGAGTGTACCGACGCCAATTGGTTTATTTTGGAACCAGCATGTGTCATCGAGTGCAAAAGAAGATTTTGGATATTGCCACAGTCGGTCTGTGTTTGGGTTCAGCAAGGAAATGTACCTTTCGAAGCTTCGCACTGGACAGTAGATTGGATCGCCTGTCTCGACCATCACACCTGCAGCAAAAGTGTCATCCATACCACGGTGGTTTTTGGTAAGTTCGTCTTCCATTTTCATTACATATTTTCTGTTTGTGTTCTCGTCCACTCTGACGCAGAACGTTGATTTTGTCATGGATTCCATGTTCTCGTTTGCCCGCCTGCAGAAATAAAGTCTGACGTCAAACTGAACTTTATTGGCCAGACCCACAGGTGTGTTGGGGTTCAGGTGCAGGGATGTGTATAGCTCGCGCCTGTGGTTTTCTGACACAACTGGGGTGTGCCGGATGTTGCCTTTGCCCTCTGCTTTAGCTTCTTGCATCGCTACTTTGTAGCTCTCATTAGAATCGTGGAAAGGGGGATCATGAATGATGTCAAAACGCTTCATGTGGGGTGGTGATTTGAGGTATCTGTTTAGGGAATAGCGGAGACTTGAAAGAGACTTGCCTCAGTACATTTCACCTTGCATTGTCCTCGCACCCAGATAAAAATGGCCCAGGACTTCATCAAGCTGCTCGAGTGTGTAGCTTTCAAAGTTCACGTTTTCCTTGCGTTGATTGAGGTACTCTCGGAGGATCTTGGCAGCACCTTCATTTGCCCTCTGAAACACAGTCATTGTCGCGAGATGGGTTGCGGGTAGTTTCTAAATCGACAAACCGCCAGCCGCGGTGTGTAGTGTGTCCGTTTCGTGACCGCATTGCGGGGAGCACGTGAATTTGGTGCGTCGCTAGCGCTCACCCGTGTGCGCTCAGCGCTGAACGGGATTCGGGGCAGAAGCCAAAGAACTTTGGAAGCAGTAACACCTCGATTGTGTGTTCTGGAATGTGGCGCGACTGCTGTCGGCCCAAGTACGTGGTGTGACTTATGTCAACCCGGTCAAGTTTTCAACATTATTGTTGACGTCGGCTTTGCCGTGAAAAGGGAAATATTCACCAGGGGAAGGATAGAGGTTCTTCCATGTGAGTATTTTTGTGTGTGTAAATGTCTTCTGTTGTCCACGTGTTTTTGTCTCTAGTTTGTGTTGTAGGTCGAGTGGAGGGTGGTAAAAGGGAGGTAGAATTTAGCTCATGGCCTTTTCACTTTATTTCATGCCCCCTTCATTGTCATTCACGCTCATTTTGGTTATCATTCCATGCTCTGAAATAAGCGTGTTTTTCTGGTTGGAAAATGTTACATGAATTTGTGAAATGAGTCTAAAGTTGCAAGACTTGCAAGTGACAGTAAGGTTGATTTTTGGTCACACACTCCAGTTAGCTTTTGTGTAAATATTATGGAGTGACCTCTGTTTTGTTTGTTGGCTAAACTCTTTTTGCCTTGTGAATCATTTCGCATTTGAGTACCATGTGTTCTAATTATGGCCTTATAGGCCTGTGTTTTTCTTTCATTTATTTATCGAGCACGGCCTCATCTGCAAACTGAAAAGGGTGCCTGCGTGGAGCTTCGTCACAAGGGCGAGATTGTCGTCTGGAGTCCCGCTGCCCGTCGTTGGCCGTCCTCGCCGTCGCCGATATCGTCTTGTCATCTGTCATCTACTCGTCTGTCATCATCGCCGTCACTGCTTCCCTGACAGTGCGGGCTGTTCGTCGTTCTCAGCGCACTGGGTCAGGGGAGGCCATAGTCTATCGTCAACGTCTATTCGTCTTCCTCTTTCCCCCTTCATCAGTTCTGCCCAACGCTTGCAGACAGGGGTCGAAGGAGGGGGAGATATCTACATCGTGTCTATTCGTCTTCCTCTTTCCCCCTTCGTCGATACTGCTCAACGCCTGCAGTAAAGGGGTAGAAGGAGGGGGAGATGTTTCATCGTCTGTTCGTCTGTCTAACTCCTTTCAACGTTACTGCTCAACGCTTGCAGTAAGGGGGTAGGCAGGGGAGATCATCATCTTCGCACTCACTCCGTGTCATCAGCGCAAGCATCTAGTTGGCGTTCGTCACACTCGCCATTCGCATCTTGGCTGATTTAAAGGGAAGTAACTTTCACATGTCATTCTAGCTTGAACAAGCGCCAGTCATTGCTCGAGGGTTTATAACCCGAGTTCGGCGTAGATATGTTGGTGAAGAACACGTTTGCACTCACCTTTAAGGCCGTACGGGTGGCATTGTCGCACATTCAGCTACCTTAGTATTTCATTGACAAAAGTGACAGTTGTGTTGTTTATTCTTGCTTTCTCACATGTGTGCGTGGCCTTATGTATGTCATTGCCATAACCACATGTATGTTGATGTGCAATTGTGTTGACATGATGTTTTGCATTATCATCATTGCCGCCACCCTTCATTCCTGACCATCAATCATCATCATCATCACTAACTTTCTTTGTGCAGCAGTAGAGCAGAACCCAGCAGTTCTTGTTCATTCCCCCATCATTTCATCAACATCCTTTCATTCTCGTCCACTCATCCTTTATTTTCTAGAAGCAATAAAGTCTTCATTTGTTGAACTTTACCACTTGAGTTCCTGACTCCTTCTGTGTGAGAAGTTAAGGTCCTACCTATCAGGTTGGTCGCGACAGTCATTATAATTTATATGGACGTCATGAGACTCACATGAAATAAGTAAAGAATATGTATTTTAGTATTGGGTTCTGTTCTATTTATCATTACTTTGTTTCTCTTACATGATAGATTTACATATGATATGTTCTTGACTTGAACCCATAATGATAATAACTAAGAGAAGCATATTTCCACAGACGCTACATTCTCGTTGACTGTTTTACATGATACAGTATGTAAATCTGAAACAATACTGGTCTGTAAACCTTTCATTGTTGAAAGTAAGCAATCATCTCCTGAGCTGTTTCCAACAAATTTGGTCAAATGTTTACAGAGTCTACTAAAAAATGGGAATAAGGACTTAGGAGGGAGATGCAATAAAATTATGTTGTTTCAGTTACTGTGTAAGCACTCTGTCTCCCAGTCCCACTGGTCACTTATTAATTTTCTTGTATTTGTGACTTCTACATTTTGAAACAACAATTCTTTTTGTGTAAAGTGCAAAAGCATATATTTAAGCATCTTACCTTGGTGTTTTCAGGGTTCAGCTTGTTCCTTTTGGAGAGTAATTCTTCTTGGGTAAATTCGGCAAACCTTTTGCTGCAAGCCATTTTTCAATTATGGAAAGTGCGTCTGCTTCAAAGATGTAACAGATTATGCCCCTTTCATTAGGCAAAAAAAAAAAAAAAGTCTGTTTTCGGTAACCCGACCGACCCTAGTTTTTAGGCCCGACCCTAATCTTGTTTTTGGATCGTCTGAAAAAAACCACACATCCAAAATAGAGCTGTTTGCGCTCAAACAGCAGACGACAGAAGGGAGGTAAGCTCAAAGTACTGTTAGGAGTAAAGGGTCGTCACTCTTTTTACTTCCTTTCAAAATGGATGCACGCAGTGGTGTTCGCCACCCGCTAGCTGTAAAGCTTGATAAATGTTGTCATGAAAAGGATGGGGTGAAAATTATCAGTACCTATCCAGCGAGTTTTAGTATCATTAAACGTTTTTCATGAAATTCATGCGGACTTTGACCCGAAACATTATGCGGCTCACGCCAAAGCTCCTACGAAAAAAAAAAAAAAAAAAAAAAAAAAGCCGACCTACCGACCCTATTTTTTCACCCTATGTTACCATAAACAGACCTATTTTTTTGTTTGGCCTTAGTTTGTGCTAATTCTTTTAAATAATTATTTCCTGTTTTATAATTAATCATCAATTAAATTACATATTCCTACTCCGAATCACATGTAGCAGTTGACTCAGTCTAAAGTGCTAGGTCTGAAAAGGCTACCCGTCTAAGGGGAGCAACCCCAACTAAAAAAGTGTAAACGTAGCTATGGTAATGACGACGCACCCAGGGAGTTACCTCCCCTCCTGCGTACTACGTCACTACTGCTACTGACCACGTGACCCCTATCATTCGACACTTCAGCTTCTAGGGAGCAGGTCGTGAATTTTTTGGCTCTAGTGGAATTTCGCTGTTTGGTGTTTGCTTAGACACCCACCGGCACCCACACCCGTCTCTTCACCCGCTGCACTGGTAGTTGGTGAGCTCGTTCCTTTACTTGTATCGAACGTAATTTTCAGTTGCTACTTGAAATTTTCGGCCACGTGTTGGTCA
Source organism: Littorina saxatilis (assembly GCF_037325665.1). Classification (NCBI taxonomy): domain Eukaryota; kingdom Metazoa; phylum Mollusca; class Gastropoda; order Littorinimorpha; family Littorinidae; genus Littorina; species Littorina saxatilis. Next base: position 15,937,891 of record NC_090258.1, read on the forward strand.
CGTATTTTGTGGTAGCCATTTTGGAATTTTGTGTCTCCATTTTGTTGTCAGCATGTCTGACGGAGACAAAAAGCGCGAGCGCGGCAAGGCTGATGTGAAAGGGAAAATTAAACCCAAGTCTTCCACTTCTGTCCCTAAGCCTATTTTGGTTGTGGTTTCTGACGCGGCTAACAATACTGTTATGACGGTCCCTATTTCTGCCCCAAATGACCAGCCGGTTGTGGGGCAGTCTAATCAACCTACGCGTACCTGTGTTTCTCGCTCGTCTTCTCTGCCGCTTGCAGATTCGACGTCGCTGGTTTCATCGTTGCTTTCTTCGCTGGTTCCCGAGCTTCGCACGCTGGTGAGAGAGGAGTTGGTGCGTTCTCAGCCGCCGACTTCCGTTGTCCCGTCGATGGCTTCTTTTCCGCTTCCGGCTGTGACGCTGTCCTTGACCGAGGCGGTTGCTTCTGTGCCTTCTACCGCTGTGGTTGGCGACGCAAGTAAGTTGGGCTGGTCCGTAGGCCCTCGTGAGGCCGCTGGACGCTCCCTGCTGGGAAGCAGCCCTTTTCGGCGGGTTCACGACCCGCAAACCCCTGTTCGTTCTCACTTTGGCTTCACGGAAGACCATCGTGTCGATGAGCAATGGCGGCATTTGGTTCAGGCTTCGACGCTTCCGGCACTCGCCGGAAGCGTAGGTCCTCCGACGTACGCACCCGCTGGGGTCGTTTCCGGAGTCGACCAGCCGGTTCCGTCTGCTGCGCTTCCGGCACTCGCCGGAAGCATAGGTCCCCCGATGTACGCACCCGCTGGGGTCGTTTCCGGGGTTGACCGGACGTGGCCCTCTGGGCATTCGGCCTTCCGGCCGCCGTCCACAGTGTCTGCGCTTCCGCTTTTCGCGGTCGCGTCTGATACTTTTCCGGCTCAGACCGGATCTGCTGCTTCTTCCGCTTCCGCTTCCTCTCAGGTGGCAGTCGCGGGGGGGCATCACCAGCCCTTTGGGCAGGTGTCTCAGCCCTGGCCGGGGCAGTCAGCGCTTCCGTCTTCGGTTGTTGCTTCGACTGCAGTTCCGGTTCCGGCGGCTGCGGGCATGCCGTCCTCTTACTCTTTCCCTAGTCAGGGCATGAGTTCGGATGGTATTGGAGTGGACGGGTTTCCGGTTTCCGGTTACGGTGTTCACCGCCCTTCTACCAGCAACGTGGACTTCGGTCCTTCGCCGGATGTTTCGGACATTCAGTCCGTCGCCAGCGAGGCTGCACGTGTTGGTTATCCGGAGAGACTCAAAGTGGCCCTTGAGGCCGCTGCTGAGGTCACTTCGAGATATTTCGCGGAGGGGGCTTCGGTCTCTTCGGCTGCCGCTTCGACGGCACCGTCCGCGATGGCCGACTTTCGCACTGGGAAGGAGGATGACTCATACTTCCGGTTTTTGGAGTCTCCATCCATAGCTTTTCAGCTTTCTCAGGTGTTGGCCAAGCCATCTCCTTCCGGAAGCGGAATTCCTTCACTTCCGGTTCCGCTGCTCGTGCCTCACGGCTCAGTTCCGGAGCTGGCTCAGCAGTGGTTGGCTTCGCCTTCTCAGGCTTCTGCATTCGCTCTGTCGTCTCACAAGCGATTGGTTTTGCAGAAGTCTCCTAGGAACTTGTTGGATGCGTTCGCTCTCCCGCGTTCATCTTTGACAGTTCCTCCGGAGATGCTGGCCTTGTTGGCCAAGCCTATCAAGAAGGATGACGGCGTGCTCTTTTCTGAGAACACTCTCATTGCTTCTGAAGAGGCAGGGCGTCAGCAGCTGGAGCTTGCCTCCATTGCTGAGACTCTCATTCGGGCTCTCTCTCGTGCCCTCACTGATTCACTGAATCCGTTCTCTCTCAGCGAGGATCAGGATGCGGATGACGTCTCCACTTTGTTGGCCGCTCTTGCGAGGGTCAATGAAGAACAGATGAGACTTTCCGCGGTGCACTATGCGCACTCTGTTATGTGTCGTCGGGATCTCTTCCTGTCACACTCTCAGTTTTCGGATCAGGCGACCAAGGACACTTTGCGTGCCTCACCGGTCTTGGAGGGTTCCCTCTTTGGGCATCTCGTTTTTGATGCCCGAAGACAGGAAATTCAGGCTAACAGGGACCAGCAGTTCTCTGACTTTTCCCTGCACAGCCTTAAGCAGTCCAAGCAGTCTCAGCCTTCTCAGCCTAAGCAGGCTAAGGTTGCTGGCCCTCCCAAACCGGCAGACAAGGGTCGTGGACGTTCCTCTTCTCGGGGCTCGAGAAGACGACCGTCTTCCGGCAGGGGGAGAGGCGGCTCTGGAAGCAAGCCTCACCCCCAATGAAGTGCTCCCGATCTCCCCCCCACCCCGCCCTCCACTCTGGTGATGGCGGGGGGCCCTTCCAGGGCACTTTCCCATTGGCTCGTGTCCGTACAGAGTCAATGGATTGTGGGGGTCGTGAGGTCGGGCTTCCGTCTTCTCTGGAAAGATGGCAAGGCACCTCTGGTCAGGCGTCCGCCGGCGTTCAGGCCTCCCTCCTCGCAGGAAGCCATTTCCGTCCTTCGGTCGGAAATAGACTCCCTGGTGCAGAAGGGCGCAGTGGAGAAAGTCCTCGACCACAGTTCCCCTGGGTTTTACGGACGGCTTTTCGCCGTCCCCAAAGCCTCAGGGGCATGGCGTCCTGTCTTGGACCTGTCGTTCCTCAATACCTTTTTGAGGGAGATAAGGTTCAAGATGGAGACGCCAGCGTCGGTCAGGGACTCTCTCCGCCCGGGAGATTGGGCGACTTCCATCGACCTGACGGATGCATACTTCCATATTCTTATGCATCCAGCCGACCGGAAATGGCTTCGTTTCCGGTGGGCAAGTCAGGTTTACCAGTTTCGCGCCCTTCCTTTCGGCCTGTCTCTCGCCCCTTGGGTCTTCACCATGGTCGTGAGACAGGTCTGCGCGCTGGTGAGGTCGCGGGGTGTCCGGCTACGTGCCTACCTGGACGATTGGCTCATCCTGAGTCAGAGTCAGGCGGGGTGCGAGCAGGATACCCAATCGGTTCTTCGGGAGGCCAACTTGTTTGGCTTCTCGATCAACCGATCAAAGTCGGAGCTGACGCCGTGTCAGACGTTCACCTACTTGGGAATGTCTTTCGACACGGTGGCTTGGACTGTTCAGCCCTCTCAGAAGAGGGTGGACAAGCTCCAGGCGTGCATACGCTCCACTTTGCCTCTCCCGAGGGCCTCCCTGCGGACTTTGGCCTCCATCTTAGGGCAGATGGAGTCCATGGCTCTCCTGGTCCCCTTGGGGAGGGTCCACAAACGTCCCTTTCAGCTGGCGCTGAAGCCGTTCGTGGACTCTCCCACGGTGGATTGGAATGCCCTCATCCCTCTCCGGGGATGGTTCCAATCCGCTACCCTTCCGTGGCTGGACACGGAGTGGGTGTGCAGGGGCGTGCCGATAGCCCTTCCTGCCCCAGACTTGGACCTGTTCACGGACGCGTCCTTGGTGGGGTGGGGGGCTCACACAGACCAGCTGACTGCGTCAGGTCTGTGGTCGGCAGATCAGAGGATGCAGCACATCAACTTGCTGGAGCTAGAAGCCGTGGCTCTAGCTCTGGACAAGTTCCGGCCCTCCCTTCAGGCCAAGCATGTTCGTCTGTTTACAGACAACACGACAGTGGCAGCTTACATCAACAAGCAGGGAGGGTCGCGGTCTCCGTCGCTTTCGGCTAGGGCCTGCGAGATCCTGATTTGGTGTTCAGAGCATCAAATCAGGCTTTCGGCCAGGTACCTCCCCGGAAGCTTGAACACTCTGGCGGACGCGCTCAGCCGCTCCGACAGAGTGCTTCAAACAGAGTGGACCATCACTCACGGAGCGCTGGATCGTCTCTGGTCTCTTGTGCAGAAACCTCAGGTGGACCTGTTTGCCACCAGGTTCTCGAAGAGACTACCAGTGTTCGTCTCACCATTCCCGGATCCCGAGGCGTGGGAGACGAACGCGATGGACATTTCCTGGTCCGGCCTGGAGGCTTACGCGTTCCCGCCATTCCAGTTGCTCACGCGAGTTCTCAGGAAGGCGGAGCAGGAGGGCCCGTCCCTCCTGCTGATCGCTCCTCTTTGGCCGTCTCAGCCGTGGTTCCCGGACCTGCTGAGACTCGCCCAGGGCCCTCCCATTCCTCTCGCTCTCACGCGAGGAGAACTGGTTCAGCCTCACACCGGCAGCCTCCACGCAGAGCCTCAGATGCTGAATCTTCACGCGTGGAGGTTGTGCGGTCTTCTCTGAGGCGCAAAGGGGCATCAGATCTGACCATGGACCTGGTAGGACGCTCTCACAGAGCATCTACCTCGTCCGTTTATGAGTCACATTGGAGGGCCTGGGTTACCTGGTGTCACGAGCATCGGCTGGATGCTACGGCGCCCCGCACGATGCACGTGGCGAACCATCTTGCTTTCATGTCCTCTCAGGGAGCTTCCGCTGCCTCGTTGAAAGTAAGAAGATCGGCCATCTCGGCGACCCTACGCCAGATAGGTCGCTCTATAGATGTTAGTGGCGTGATCGCGGGAGTCATCAAGGGCGCTTCCCTTTCTGACGTCAAGTCCCGTACGCCAGTTCCTAAGTGGGATCTCTTATTGGTCATGGAGTTTCTGCGCTCAGCGGATTTCGAACCTCTCAGAGATGCCAGTTTTGCGAATCTTACACGCAAGTCCCTTTTCCTTTTGCTGCTAGCATCGGCAAGAAGGGGCAGTGAGATCCACGCTCTTTCCGGTAATTCGGACGACATTTCCTTTGAATCAGATGGGTCCGTTACCTTGCGGTTTCGGCCTGAGTTTCTTGCGAAAAACCAGGCTCCCGAGCGAGCTTCTCCTTTGGTTCATGTCAGGCCGTTGTCCACTATTCTGGCTCCGAACGACCCAGACTTAGTAAATTGCCCTGTTAGAGCCCTTCACATCTACCTTGCTCGTGCTCAGTCTCTTAGATCCGCAGCTCAAAAGCTTTTGTTTATTTCTCTCAATACGGAGAGACATAAGGATATCACTAAGACGACTCTGGCCCGGTGGGTGTCGGCGCTCATTAAGCATGCTTACGAGTGGAGCCGCCGCAATGAAGGGGGGACACAGCCTGTCCTTCCTCTGGAATCAGCTCGGGCTCACGAGACGCGAGCTTGGGCCTCCTCCTTGGCCGTGTTACGATCAAGAAGACTGGAGGAGGTGCTACACACCGCATACTGGCGTTCCGAGGATGTCTTCATGAATTTTTACCTGCGTGACATCTCGGCTCTTCGCCAGGATGGATCTAGAGCTTTGCCTGCCATGGTGGCAGGGGGTCAGCTCTTGACAAGGATTTGAGAGTGAGTTTGAACTTTTTTCTTGCCCACCGCCTTGTTGTTTCAATCTGCTACATGTGATTCGGAGTAGGAATATGTAATTTAATCGAAAATTTTATTGTAAATTTTCATTTAATAAATATACCTACCCGAATCACATATCGTAGTCCCTCCCACCTACCCCGCTTATGATTTGGAGATTTTATTCTTCGAGTCGAATGATAGGGGTCACGTGGTCAGTAGCAGTAGTGACGTAGTACGCAGGAGGGGAGGTAACTCCCTGGGTGCGTCGTCATTACCATAGCTACGTTTACACTTTTTTAGTTGGGGTTGCTCCCCTTAGACGGGTAGCCTTTTCAGACCTAGCACTTTAGACTGAGTCAACTGCTACATGTGATTCGGGTAGGTATATTTATTAAATGAAAATTTACAATAAAATTTTCGATTTTCGGGGTACATGTTTGAAAAATGTTCAGTCAAAGTTAAAATTATTTGATATTTATTTTTCTTCTGGTAGAAATCACAAAAGTAGTTGTCTCAGTTTTGGCTGTTCCATGTCCCTCCCTCTGATTATTATTTCTTTTTGATCACTCTTTTCTTGTACTTTCCAGTATTTCTATATGCTTATTCTTTTAAAAAATTAATTAGTCACTTGCTCAACTACATTCTGGGATAATTAAATTTTCATATATATAATTATTTTGTTTAATTTAGGTGTCTTTGTTTTTGAAGTGGAGAAGTAATAAAGAGGTCGTCGATATCAAAACTGATATCGACGGAAATGTCGTCGATATCACTTTTACAATGAGCTCAGTTTTGCCCAATTGACCAATGGAAATCTCCGTAACATATGGGACTGGGTGGCCGTGTGGTAACGCACTTGCGCTCGGAAGCGAGAGGTTGCGTGTTCAGGCCTGGGTCAGGCCGCAATTTTCTCCCCCCTTTCCTAACCTAGGTGATGGGTTCAAGTGCTAGTCTTTCGGATGAGACAAAAAACCGAGGTCCCTTCGTGTACACTACATTGGGGTGTGCACGTTAAAGATCCCACGATTGACAAAAGGGTCTTTCCTGGCAAAATTGTATAGGCATAGATAAAAATGTCCATCAAATACCCGTGGGACTTGGAATTAATTAAAAAAAAAATTCCATCTCACACGGCATTAAGTCTCAGGAAACATGAATACACGCATGCAGGAAAAAATATATGGGTAGCGCCGTATGTATGGCAGCTCGCTTTCCCCGGGGAGAAAGCAGCCCGAATTTCCATGAGGGTAACCTACCTCACTGGACTGTAAATCTTATCCAATCCAATATGAATTGGCAATATAAAGATATATTTGACGTAACGCGAGTGACGCAATTTCACTTGATTTTCCGAACTTAGGTAATTTAGATTTCAAGTGAGCGGGTCGGCAATTCACACTCAGAGGATGGGCGGTACCTTGCTGTTCAGTAAAGCAACCACCGACAAAACTCGCTTATCGGTATTTTTTTTAGATAAAGAGAGTATTGTCTGACAGCATTTGAAGTGTCATTCTGTAGAATAAATCATGCTGATATTGTTGATTTACATTTTTACTTTGTTTTGTCAATGTTTAGCTTGATATACAAAAAGGGTCCCTGCCTGAACGTTATAACATTTAACAGGTCACCTAGAATCCGTCCTGATTGGTCAAAAAGCCATATGGGGCACTGAATTGGTAATAACAAAGCATAATGCTACGGAAGTCGGCCATGTTTGCCAATATCCAAAAGCATCGTTGATTTTCCTTAGCCTGCTAATAACAATTAACTTTATCTTTCCTAGGAATTCCTACAGAGAGCATGTAGGCGCATGCTGTTGATATCTATAAAATATATACCGGCTCAGAATGGAATTTGATCTTACTGCAGGGATAACCTTTATTGACAAGAGGATTCACAAACTCATGTGTACACACATTAAATAAAACTCCGCACTCAGGTACCTGGTATATTGAACATGCCTAGCCAACATGGCATGGTCTCCTGGAGATACTGATTGAAATTACATAAACATGCTGCTCATAACTTTGTCAAAAAAGACAGCTTTTGCATGCAGACATTTTCAGTAGAGAATTATGAATCTCTGTGTGTGTTTGTCACTTTGTGTGCCATGCATTATATGACTGAGTATGAAAACTGATTGTGTAAGATACCAAGTAACGCAGCCATCAAGTTAATCCCACAAAACATACAAGGCCAACAACACTTACCCAGCAATACACTCGCAGTAGCACGCTGCCAAGCCGGGTGACACTGGAATACGCCGCGTCACCGCATGACGTCAAATGCATCAGCTGTTCGCAGTGAGTATCTCCAGAAAATCGCCTCTAACTTCTTCCAAATAACATATCATAACATTGCTGTTGTCTTCACTTTAGCATAAGGTGCTATAGTATCCTGGAATCGATTCATTTTGTTCCTCCGACATATGCGTGGCCCTCGAAGTAAGATTATGTACACTTTTCAAGCATATTCAGTGTAAATTTAGGCATTACTCAGTTCGTATGGAAAAATAACCTCACGGACAAAGCTGCAGATACCTGGAGAGTAATTAAAGGCCATTTCGTGATACGCACGTCACTTTTTGTTATTCAAGTTGGTATACTTTGATCACAGTTCGTGAATTCATTTGGTCACCGAAAGATTTCACGGGTGTACGCCGCGTCACTCGCCGGGTGTCTGCCCGATCACTTTTAGCTTTGCCATGGGTGTGCGCCGCGTCAACAACTTTCGTTTCTACTTGGCCATAGTTTATCGTTTAATGGTGGTATTGCGTACTTTTTGATACAAGCTGAACTCAGGAAGTACATGAACTGATCCGTGTATGTGTCTTTTCCATTTCATTACAGATGGAATTGTCCGCTGTCACCCTTGAAAGCTTCTTGGATGATACATTGATCTTCTGATTGCGTTCATTCAACTCACTTGGCACTACAGAAAACTGTTTTCGAATAAAGGACTTTTTTCCTGTCTTGTGGTTTAATGAAACACAGCGGTACTGCAGTTGGTTGTTTGGATGTGTTGCAACGCAATGATTAATTACAGACTTAAAATCCTCAAACTCCTGGAAACAGTGAGCACAGCGAAAATCCATGACCAGATATGCTGAAACAAGAAAGAACAAGAGGCGAAGCCATCAAGGCTCACGTAAGAAATCGACAAACGGTAACACAAACTCAATCACTCCGTCACACACACACACACACACACACATACACACACACACACACACACACACACACACACACACACACACACACACACTCAGAAAGAGCATAGGTGAAACTGTGCAAGAAAGCGAGACACTAGATCTAGATCTGTCTGTCTGCATGTAGCCTACTTACAGGGACACGACTGCCAACTAGTCTCGGCCCGCTCAAAATAATAATGACCGAGACTTTCAGTACTTCCTTCGCGTGACGTCTAACCCTCTTACGTCATAATGTGACGTCAATGTAATGTGACGTCTTCAAATGTTAGAGTTTCTACCACAGACATACACACGCACGCACGCACGCACATACGCACGCACGCACGCACAGACAGACAAAGTTACGATCGCATAGGCTACACTTACGTGAGCCAAAAAGATGTTATCTTTTGGGGATTTATAGAATGAACAAAGAGAGAGAGAGAGAGAGAGAGAGAGAGAGAGTTTTGAGCTGAGTCTGTCCACAACTACTGGAAAACACACAACTGCTGTGTTATGTTCTCTTGATCTTGCATAAAAGTGACAAAAAACATCCAGCTAAGTCATATTTCTGTGGAGAGCTGTTTTTCGCATCAAACTGCCACACACAGACCGACAGACACAGAGAGACCCAACTATATTATTTTGAAGTACTTGACGCGGCGCTCACCCGATCGGTGACGCGGCACACACCCATGAAAAAATAAACAAGTCGCGTAAGGCGAAAATACAATATTTAGTCAAGTAGCTGTCGAACTCACAGAATGAAACTGAACGCAACGCAACGCAGCAAGACCGTATACTCGTAGCATCGTCACTCCACCGCCCCTGGCAAAGGCAGTGCACGTGGAATTGACAAGAAGAGCGGGGTATTCGTTGCGCTGAGAAGGATAGCACGCTTTTCTGTACCTCTCTTCGTTTTAACTTTCTGAGCGTGTTTTTAATCCAAACATATCATATCTATATATTTTTGGAATCAGGAACCGACAAGGAATAAGATGAAAGTGTTTTTAAATTGATTTGGAAAAAAAAAATTGATAATAATTTTTATATATTTAATTTTCAGAGCTTGTTTTTAATCCGAATATAACATATGTATATGTTTTTGGAATCAGCAAATGATGGAGAATAAGATAAACGTAAATTTGGATCGTTTTATAAATTTTTATTTTTTTTTACAATTTTCAGATTTTTAATGACCAAAGTCATTAATTAATTTTTAAGCCACCAAGCTGAAATGCAATACCGAACCCCGGGCTTCGTCGAAGAGTACTTGACCAAAATTTCAACCAATTTGGTTGAAAAATGAGGGCGTGACAGTGCCGCCTCAACTTTCACGAAAAGCCGGATATGACGTCATCAAAGACATTTATCAAAAAAATGAAAAAAACGTTCGGGGATTTCATACCCAGGAACTCTCATGTCAAATTTCATAAAGATCGGTCCAGTAGTTTAGTCTGAATCGCTCTACACACACACACACACACACACACGCACGCACACACACACATACGCACATACACCACGACCCTCGTTTCGATTCCCCCTCGATGTTAAAATATTTAGTCAAAACTTGACTAAATATAAAAAGGATCCGGCGCACACCCGACAAAAACTTGGGTGACTTCAGAAATTCATGCAGTGTAATCAAACTACAGCACTATACGTCTCAACAAGAGACTGAACTATCAATAAATGACCATCGAACGTTCTCCGATTGTCTGCAGCTTAGTTCGTGAGCTTGATTTTCCATGAGAATCGTGGAAAACCTAGATTTAAACAGAATACGCTTGAGAACTGTGAATAATCTTATATCTACGTCCACACATGCGTCCGAGGAACAAAATGAATCGATTCCAGGATACTATAGCACCTTATGCCAAAGTGAAGACAACAGCAATGTTATGATATGTTATTTGGAAGAAGTTAGAGGCGATTTTCTGGAGATACTCACTGCGAACAGCTGATGCGTTTGACGTCATGCGGTGACGCGGCGTATTCCAGTGTCACCCGGCTTGGCAGCGTGAGTAGGCTCCAAGTGCCTGTCCGGTCAGCGTCACTACAGCATACTCTTCGTTGAAAGTCTGCTTCAGCACACTCGCTCTGAGTCTGATCACCACAGTTGCTTACTAGCTGTTGTGCCATGCAGAAAGACATTTTATGCACACAGTATGTCTATCGTCTACCCCAAGGTTTCGCATTCTTTGCGCTGGATGCGTCGTATAACTTGTCGAACGTAGACGCAGTAGTATCAGTAAGAAAGTTGATCCAGAGATCTGCAGATCTGTGGTCGATCACCTCTGCTTCGCTTATGCAGGGGAAGTTCGCCAAGTCTTTTGTCCATATACCACCAATAGCCGTTTCAAACCATACCTTCGTGCATGTCCTTGACTTTTTGTTCATGATTTTGAACAAGAAAAAGTCAATGTAATGTATGGGTTTTCACAGCGTATATGTCCAAAAAAATGAACTGCTAATTTCAAAGCTACATGGCAAAGATTATAAACAACATGGGCAACTGTTTAGAGCTAGTTGACCAATTGCGCCTTCTTGTTATATTTGATCGATAATTCAATCCGTTCTTAGTGGTCCTGTCAGAGACATTATTCATCCTATACCATAAATCTAAGTGTGATTGGCAAGAACAATCGCACAATTTCTAACAAATAATGCTCTTTAAGGAGTTGGGGAGGGTAAATGCTGTAAGCTAGTGAAATTAATTTGATATCCGATGCTAAATTTGGCTGCTTGGTTCGCCCAGTCAAGTCTTTCTGGATATATAAGCTAAGTATCACCAGGCAGTTTGAAGGAACTGCTCTTTTTTGTATCCCCACTAACAAGGAAATCAGCTTCACAAACGCAGAATTTCTTTCTCTCTATTTCACAACAGCATTTAATCTGATTTTCTTCGATTTATCGTTTTTCGAAAGAAAATATAGTCGAGTTTGTTCCAATTTTGATGAAAATTCAACGGTTTTTTTACCTAAACTCTTACAACTTGAACAGGACTAGACTACAAAGAATAGCCTAAGACTTGACAAAGACACACCGAGCACGTCGATCACAAAATAAAACATTGAAATGTCGAACTTTTAAAAAAAATATTAACTTTAAGAGCGAAGAGTCGCAAAAGGTTGCCTACGTAACATTCGTCCCTCGTTGGAAACGACTCATAAAACGCTTCACGTCTGCTGCGTTCCAAAAATGAATGGATTTTTTTTATGGAAAAACCTTTCAGCGATGTTGAAGAACATTACATGCGAAAGAAACACCAAGTTTGATGCGTTGATAAGTGACAAATATCATTTTTAACGATCCAGCTTAACCAGAACAAATAGAAACGAAGCTTAGTGGGGACACGTGAAAGGCAAAATCACATTCAAATCGGATCAAATTGACACGGCGCACATTTTAACACGTTCACTACACATCAGTTGTGCCTGATAATACACACAGTCGCATATTCGTGCGTGCAGAAGTTATAGACATGTTCACGTAGTTCGCGGTTGGTTTTAGAAACCAAATGTTACGTAGGCAACCGTTATTTCTTAACGATCCAAATGCACACTGTAAACATATGTAGAGGAAAACAGCTAAGTGCATATGTAACACTAGCATAAAAGACAACGAAGATGTATATCGGGGGGTTCATGGTCGTATTTTATTGGCAGCCACACGAATACTTAAAAACAAGATGTAAGCAATGTCACACAAGAAACGCCATTTTGACGTCATTTTCTGTGTTTGCTTTCATATAAAACACTAACCAACATAGCGATCTTCTTGATTTTATTATCGTTATCTCTTTGGTCAATTTGCAGTCTGTTGGGGCCCGGTAGCTCAGTTGGTAGAGCACTGGACTTGTGATCGAAAGGTCCCAGGTTCGAATTCGGGCCGGGACGGACACGGGTCAACTTTATGTGCAGACCCAGAGACGGAAGCCATGTCCCACCCCCGTGTCATCACAATGGCACGTAAAAGACCTTGGTCATTCTGCCATAAGTGCAGGTGGCTGAATACACCTAAACACGCAGACACCTGGGTAGCGCGACTCCGTTGCTGCTAGCTTTCCACTGGGAGGAAGCGACCCGAATTTCCCAGCGATGGGACAATAAAGTAATGAAATGAAATGAAATGAAATGTTGATATCCTTATATCATTCAAGAAGCAAGAAAACCAATCCGAAATCTTACTCTAAAATCATAACCCTCTTGTGGTACACAGCTTTGTGGAAGGACCCATATACTATGTTTCTTGGTTAGATTGCCAAACTTAATAAGTACAAAATATCTCCCCTTTGGGTTGTACTTTGAAACACCCGTGATAGGTATACGTCAGGTGTTCTTAGACATAGGAGCTACCTTTCTTTGCATAATGCAACAAAATAGGGCAACAATAATTGATCTTATACAGCAAGAAAGAGACAGACACAATATGTCTACGCCTACATCTCGCCCACACATTAAAAAACTTCTAACGATTCCTGCAGCACGATTTCACGATACATTATCAACCGGTTTCTCTCTTTTCTGTCGGCCTCCCAGACTTAACTGAATTTAATGAGAACAAGACGACTGGTCGGGAAACGACGATGGTAAAACACCCAAGCGAATTCGGACGCAAATGTAGATCCGTATGTGAGTCTCAAGTTTGAGGACGACCAACCAAGATTCAGTGCATTAAACACAGATGGAAAGAGAAATTCACCAACAAAACTTCTGGCTACAAGCCACAAAAAGACCCCCTCCATCTCCTAAGCCGTGCTGAGCAGGCTATCATCTTCCGCCTCCGCACTGGACACTGCTGCCTCAAAGCACACCTAAGGAGGATAGGTGTAGCAGAGTCTGCCACATGTGACTGTGGAGAGGGAGATCAGACTCCAGAACATGTTCTCCAAGCATGTCCCCTCCTCGACCAACTGCGGATCCAGACATGGCCTGACCCAACAGATCTGAGGACCAAAATGTGGGGAGCACTGGAGGACCTGGAAAGAACGTCCATGTTCATGGCATCCTCCAGATTCCGAGTCTGACACAACTGTCGTACGAAGAAGAAGAAGAAGAAGTGCATTATCGAAAACGAAATTACGACTTGATCAATATCGAAGGATACTTTTTCAGACTGTTAACAGCATTAAGTGTTTTAATTATTTGTTTGTTTTTTTTAAACTCTGAAAGTGTTTAAACATCGCTGTTGTTATATGTTCAATGTCACCACTATCTTGCTATATTGTACATACTCTGGGAGGGAGGGGGGGGGGGGGGCATGCCCCCTGAACCCTCTAGCAGTCTCGGGCGCGAAGTGCGCCCTCGATTTACACTTTTAAATTCTGAGTGCTCCCCCCGCCCTTACAATCATAAGTGATCCGCCCCTGACACTGAAACATTCCGAGAACATAGGCGTTCTTGTTGTAAGACAAGTTAGCCCAGATTGCCATTTGTACGACGAACTTACCGAGAACCACATATCCCGCCTCCCCATTTCTTCAACACCCCTCCCCAGACCACAACAGCAACAAGTCTAATGTTATCTAAAATATAGATCTGTAAAACATTACCACACGCATAGTTATAAACACATTCGAGTGTCGTTGCCTTTTTACGTAAGCCTAACCCGGATGCCTTTTTAAAGACAAGCATTTCGCAACACTGCAGAACCAGTCGTGAACCTTCGAATGTCGAATCAGGCTTAGCGACTCCACCCTCCCACCAACCCCTCCCCCTCGACAAAAATCCCGAGCGTATTGTAAAAAAACATGTACGCAGATCTGTAAAACGTCACCACACACTTTTACATAATTGAGTACCGCCAAGAATCACTCGGGAAAAAGTCCAACGGAAGTGTGCAGAAGATCTCTGGAGCTATGCTCGCAGGACACTTTTTTTGCATACAATAAAAGCAGAAAGGGTGGGGAGTAGGGGAAGGGGGGGGGGGGTCGTAGGGAGGGTAGAGTCACAAAGCCTGATTCGATATCCGAAGGATCACGACTGGTTCTGCAGCTAAGATACTTGCAGCATAATAATCTGAACGAAAGCGACGAAAAGTGTCAAGGACATTTTACGTATTCCAAACACCAACACCTCCCTCCCTCCCCCCACCCCCACTCCCATCTCCTAACACACCTCTTCTTAAGTAAAAAGGTAACACGACACCACCACCTCTCCCCCCCCCCCCCCCACCCCCTCTCCCCTCCCCTCCCCCCCCCCCCCACACACTTCAATCCACAGTGAGCGTAAACTGTAAATATCTTTTAAATTCCAACAGGACCTTGCACACAATGAAAATGTCCTCGATCAGATGTCCTTTTCTAAGACAAACCTGACCATGATTGTCTATTATTTTATGACAGACCTTAAATGTGACCCTCCACCACGAAATGAGTCGCATGTCACCTCGCACGGTTCAGCGCCAGGCTTAATATAAGTCCGGGGAGTGTCTGATAACAGTGTGAGGGTCACCTTAGTCACAGGCTTATAACTCAAACAGTTTTCGCTCTTTTCTAAAACGGTTTTCACCACTGGATAGAGCATACAAAACTCTTCAGGAAAATGTAAAAATATGAAAATCATGCAATGGTGAAATGCGACTCATTCCGTGGTGGAGGGTCACAAATACGAAACCCCCTCTACTACTGCCACCCTTCGCTGACACAAAACAACAACAAAAAGAAAAGAAAAGAACTGATTGGAAAATAAGTCTAGATTTGTACGATGCACCCACACCCTTTTACATCTATAATTGAACACCTTGGAGCGTCACTGCCGTTTTACGACACGAGTGAAACGAGAGAAATTCGAACAGAATGGTACAGTAGATCCCAATTGAACTGGTGTTAACGCCCAAAAGAGACATCTGTGGGGGTGGGGGGGGGGGGGGGGGGGGGGGGGGTTGGGGAGTTGAGGAGGTGCATTGCAAGCTTTGAAACAAAAAACAAGTCGCGTAAGGCGAAAATACAATATTTAGTCAAGTAGCTGTCGAACTCACAGAATGAAACTGAACGCAATGCCATTTTTCAGCAAGACCGTAGACTCGTAGCATCGTCAGTCCACCGCTCATGGCAAAGGCAGTGAAATTGACAAGAAGAGCGGGGTAGCAGTTGCGCTAAGAAGGATAGCACGCTTTTCTGTACCTCTCTTTGTTTTAACTTTCTGAGCGTGTTTTTAATCCAAACATATCATATCTATATGTTTTTGGAATCAGGAACCGACAAGGAATAAGATGAAAGTGTTTTTAAATTGATTTGGACAATTTAATTTTGATAATAATTTTTATATATTTAATTTTCAGAGCTTGTTTTTAATCCGAATATAACATATTTATATGTTTTTGGAATCAGCAAATGATGGAGAATAAGATAAACGTAAATTTGGATCGTTTTGAAAATTTTTTTTTTTTTTTACAATTTTCAGATTTTTAATGACCAAAGTCATTAATTAATTTTTAAGCCACCAAGCTGAAATGCAATACCGAACCCCGGGCTTCGTCGAAGATTACTTGACCAAAATTTCAACCAATTTGGTTGAAAAATGAGGGCGTGACAGTGCCGCCTCAACTTTCACGAAAAGCCGGATATGACGTCATCAAAGACATTTATCAAAAAAATGAAAAAAACGTTCGGGGATTTCATACCCAGGAACTCTCATGTCAAATTTCATAAAGATCGGTCCAGTAGTTTAGTCTGAATCGCTCTACACACACACACAGACAGACAGACGCACATACACCACGACCCTCGTTTCGATTCCCCCTCGATGTTAAAATATTTAGTCAAAACTTGACTAAATATAAAAAACAAGCTGAATTCAAACAGGTCCTGTAACTTGAATTTGTCCTGTAAGTCTGAACAAATGCAAAGTGCAACGTCATGGATTTAGTTATATATGTTGCCCTCTAACGTTTAGCTCTCTCCTACTGTCTGT
Source organism: Littorina saxatilis (assembly GCF_037325665.1). Lineage (NCBI taxonomy): Eukaryota > Metazoa > Mollusca > Gastropoda > Littorinimorpha > Littorinidae > Littorina > Littorina saxatilis. Next base: position 15,954,300 of record NC_090258.1, read on the forward strand.
CTGCCGGTCTGTCTGTCTGTCTGTCTGTCTCTGTCTCTCAGTCTGTCTGTCTCTCTCTCTCTCTCTCTATCTCTCCCCCCCCTCTCTCTCTCTTTCTCTCTCTTTCCCTCTCTCTCCCTCTCCCCCCCTCTCTCTCTCTCTCTCTCTCTCTCTCTCTCTCTCTCTCTCTCCGCCTTTTAACACATACACACACACTCTTATCTCCTCTTATCAGTTCTGCGCTAAAGCAAAATCCACCCCCCAAAATCCCCAGTACAAGCGGTTTTCAGTCCCCTGTGCAATACATGAGAGCCGTGATTTGCACCGACAAATGAAGACGAATGGTGTTCACTTCAAAACATTAACCCGGCCAGTGTAAATCAATGCCAGGCAGTTCGCACGTGTTTTTTCTCGTTTTGTCCTCCAGTTTTTTTCGTCCGGCCATACAGAGGAGACGGGTCGGCCCAGCAAGGCAGTGATTTGATAAGACTGCTATAACCACCTCACTAAATCAATGGAGCCTATTGAACGTCGCAGACTAGCTAGCTTGTGCTTTATTCTTTTTTCACTCTCTCACTCTTCTGGCAGCAAGCTATATCCAGTCCAAGAGGCTCCCGTTTCTAAGGGCGGTCTGGTTGTCAGAGACAGTAAGAATCGATTAAAATGGAAGGAATTGTTGATGTTCTGGAATCGTGTTTTATTTTTGTTAATATTTTTTTAATAGGTTATTGCTGTGTCTGTTTCGGATTTTCTGTTCTTTTCTGAAAAAAAACCCACCAAAAAAGTGTATTTCCGTTTCTGTCTGTAGATCGTTCCAAAGACAGGGTTTTGCTGTCTTTTCTTTATCAAATCTGAACAAGAATAGCATTCACTACGTCTGCCTGTGGAATATGGTTTGTATACAGACTATACGCTGGTGCTAACCGCAGAACTTATATTAGCTAATATAAGTTCTGTGGTGCTAACTAAATGAAAGGTTTTGAAGCCGGTGTACAAGGAAATAAATACATATCGGTGATTTGTTTTGAGTGTAAGAGAAATTGGGCCATGTTCCTGCATTGTCGTGAATCTGATTCTGTACACCCATTTTTTAAGCCTGCTAATGCTTTCAGGACAAATCAAGCTTTTGATCTTAAAGGTACAAGTGGGGGTGTATACACAAGGTAGGCCTAATAACAACTGCTTTTTTGTGCTCAACAAGTTAATTCAAGCCAATCCTCTAAAAACGGAGCATAACGGACAAAATGGCTGGGGGAAACAGTAATACACAGAATACCCAACTCGTAAACAACATGACTGCAGGAAGAAGAACAAGAAGAACAAGAACAAGACCAAGAAGAACACAAGTCGCGTAAGGCAAAATTACTACATTTAGTCAAGCTGTGGAACTCACAGAATGAAACTGAACGCACTGCATTTTTTCACAATGACCGTAGTCCGCCGCTTGTGCATAACGGAGTGAAACTGACGAGCCTGTTCAGCGCGGTAGTGGTTTCGCTGTGTTGCATAGCACGCTTTTCTGTACCTCTCTTCGTTTTAACTTTCTGAGCGTGTTTTTAATCCAAACATATCATATCTATATGTTTTTGGAATCAGGAACCGACAAGGAATAAGATGAAATTGTTTTTAAATCGATTTCGGAAATTTAATTTTGATCATAATTTTTATATTTTTAATTTTCAGAGCTTGTTTTTAATCCAAATATAATATATTTATATGTTTTTGGAATCAGGAAATGATGTAGAATAAGATGAACTTAAATTTGGATCGTTTTATATAAAAAAAATTGTTGTTACAATTTTCTGATTTTTAATGACCAAAGTCATTAATTAATTTTTCAAAACTTGACTAAATGTAAAAAGAAGAGGAACAAGAACAAAAAGAAGAACAAGAACAAGAACAAAAAGAACAAGAACAAGAAGAACAAGAACAATAAGAAAAGTCCAAGCCAATAGCTGGCCAGCACGATACCACTTGACATGTGTGCAAAGTGCCCAGTGATGCATCAGTCTCATACCAATAGTAAAAGCGTTGATCAAAGCCCAATTTTAATGTTTGGGTTACTAGAATTGTAGATCAATGCAGAGATGAATCGGTGCTTCATTTTATATTCGGCGTCGCTCCCACCTGTGTTTAGTTAGAGGGATTGTGGATCTATATAGCTATTCTCATGGACACGTGGGGAAATTCGGGGGCTGTGATTGGATGGTCTCTTCCGATCATCAAAGCATAATGCTACGGAAGTCGGCCATTTTTGCCAATATCCAAAAGCATATTGGCAATAACAAAGACGCATGGTTCCGGTTTACCCATCTGTACCACACGATGTTTTAATCGACAACAGCATACACTGACAACTTGAAATTCTTCTCGGGAATGTTTTTCAGCTTTAAAAATGTCGATAGCATACCCTTTTCTGCTAACTTCCCGATGAAACAGGACTAAATCAATTATTTTCTGTCCCTAAACACCACAAAATTCCCAAAGTCGAAAGATGTAGTACAAACAGGGGAGTAAAACGGAACAGCTGTTTTTGTGTGCCTGTGTCAGTTGCCGACTGACACAAACTTTCGCATTCGGCTTTTCTTATCTCGTAACTCCACACTAAATACCCCACTTCCCCACTTTATTGATGTACAACCCATGGCACTAACATTCATGTAGTCGTTTATAACTGAGGTTGAAAAATTCGCTTCATGACGAGACAAGTATAAATGCCATTCATCCAAACTGAAAACTTCGCTGCCGTCTGCTCGCGATTAGCTGTTCTCTTCTCCTCCCCTTGTTGCATCCTAATTCTTCAGTTGTTTCTAGTTTTCCGTTGATGTTGTGTTTTGGTCTTCTTCATAAGTAGTCTTGTTCAAAATTAAAAAAAAAACTCAAACTTCTTTTTGTTGTATTCGAATGAACTAATAAAAAGCTGTTTAACAGCTGTGTTGTCAAATCGAGGTTTTTTTTCTCCCAAAGTCAGTGTGGCGCCTGCGCAAAACTAATCCGCATAAGAAACGGCGTCTGCTACTATGATCAAACCCTGAAATCAACGCATCGACGCAAAAACTGTCATTTTGTAAGTTTGGAACAACAAATCAAGGTCAGAACAGCTATATAATCGCTATTGTGTTTTCAGCGTAGCAATAGGGTTCGATATCTAGACTCGAACAAGTATAATGCGACTCGTCTTCGACTCGTCGGCATTATACGTGTCTCGTCTAAATATCGGACCCTATTGCTACTCTGAAAACACAATAGCTGTTAATACTGGACTAACTCCTTGCGTTCTTTGGAATGTTACAGATGCGGGATGCCACTTTCAAGAGCCTGTTTCATCTTATCTCGATTCTCCAGAAGCCAGACATTTTATTGTGTTAAAAAGAGCGTCTTCTAAAAACTGTGGAATGTTTCGCGCCAGTTCCAAAGTCCGTATGATTTTGCTTGTTGGTTATTTGTTTTCCATATCACTTCAGCCTTTTTGGCTATTTGGTGCCTTAAAGATAGGTTCCCTGCCAGTAACCAATGGTCACTCGAAATTAAATCCACAAAACCTCGCCTTGTGTTTTGATTTTCAGTAGCAAACATATCAGAGAACCACTATATGTTTTAAAAATGCAAGTCATGAATTGTTAGGAGTATACTCGTCTTCGTGTTTTTAAAGCTGTGCATATACTACTATCATTAGTATCTAGTGTTTACAGTCTATATCCTGATACTTAGTTTACCATGAATTTAAAAAAACCCATAAACACATGTTTTTTGTAAGTTCAAGTTTATGGACAATTTATGAAAAACAATTCATAACGAGTTCGACACTTTTGACTGTTAAGTGAACAAACCAGATACACAACAGACACAAATCGATGATAACTAATACTTTGAATTGTTGTAGCTTCCAAAATAAACAAAGACAATTCACATTAGTTTACCAGTTTAATCATTTGCCATGCATACCGTAGTCTGAACTTTAATTTTACTATTTTGAACTATGACAAGTCTTTTTCAAAGTCGATATAGAGATATTCATTTGATCAGGACTGTTATTTGGCTCAAAATAAGTTGTTGTGTAAGTTTCGACTAAGTTACTACTATAGCGAGGAAATGGCTCAGTCGGTGGCAGCGCTGGCTTTAAAACCAGTTGACCTATCAGCGGTGAGTTTGATCGGCAAGGGATTTATTTCACAGAGTCAACTTTGTGCAAACTCTTCTCTGCGCATGCGCACGATAAAGAACCCAAATTCACAGCGAAAGTCGCAGGGCTTGGAAACATAAATACACGCATGCGGGAAAAAAAGAAGGGTAGCGCCGTGCTGATGGCAGCTCGCTTTCCCAAGAGATACAGCAACCCGACTGTCTATGAAGGTAATTAACCTAACAGGACTATACACAACTCTATCCTTATCTTTATATCTTAAAATCCACACCATGATTGCTTGCTTAACCTGAATTATTGTTTTAAGATAAACCAGTTGTCTGCGATTTTGAAATTGATTTGTGTGTGTGTGGGAGTTCCTTTTAGATTTTGAAAAATTACCGGTTTGAATCCCATAACTTCAAACCATTTTCCTGGTATTTAGGTCACTAGGTCAGTCTCAGAGCTTGTTTTACGATTGCACATAAAGCACGTGTTCAATCCTGCGAGTTATGGTGAACCTTGTACCCAAAAAAGACAAAAGAAGAAAAAATGCCTATGTTATGCGTGGGATTATAAAAGACGAAGAGTCATCCCTCACTCTTGTTTATTATGGCTTTGAGAAAGTTTTTAGTAGTCTTTCACAGTTAGGATGCCGGGTTTATAGTGGTTCTTTTCGCCACCCATAAAAATTCCTCCGCAGAAGCTATAGACGTCGGCTAGACCTTGTTGTTGTGGAGATTGAATGTCGTGACAGTGACGTTGGAAATCTAGGAGTCGGCAGCAAAAAGGATAACATTAATGTTAGCATTAAGGATAACATTAAGGATAACATTAAATTGCCTGTGTGGGGGTACCTCGGTACTTCCTTATTTGTATTCAACTTTCTGAACCTTTCCCTGACGGCTGGACTTGTCCGGGAATTCGCTTTCTGCTAAGATGACCAGTAAAAAAATAAAAATAAAATAAATGAACTGATTTCTAGCGAAAGCATTATTGTGGTTATGTATTCACAAAAACTATTAAGTGTCATAACACATTTCATTTCATCTCGCCCCACGCACTAGGTTACCATTACACTTCATGAAGTTCCTTCTTGTCGCAGAGTTCTCTAAGATGAGGACACGTGTCGTTTGCACGTAAAATAATACTTTCCAAATTGTACCGGGTAAATGTTGAAAAGACCAGAAACTGTTTTCGTAATTACCATCATCTGGTCAGGTCGACCTACCCGTAGAAAAGTACGACTTGAAGAACCATTTTATCCCGTTCTTCCACATATGAAGAAAAGAAGAAAAACATGAACAGAAAGAAAAGGTCGTGCCATTATTGTACTGCAATCTATTTTACCGTCGTCAAGGATGGAGTCAACACAATGAATGTCTTTCTTTTTCTCGAAGCCGCCGGCATTCTAGACGGAACTAGATCCTTAACAATTTAAGAAATATAAGGTCGTCCCGACCTACTGAAATTAAACGTATAAGGTACATACGTACGTATAAGTCAACACAGCTCCTCTTTCTTCTAACTGCTAACAAAGAAAGAGTCCACAAGCGTGTTTTTCTCAATGCCGCCCACTTTCTGCAAGATCATTAAAATATGAGTTTTAGTCGGCCTCTGACGTCACATGGCTCACATGACTTAACTCATTGTCTCCCAGGTACGGATATATCCGTAGCCACTCATATGGCTCTATCTGACCAAATAAGAATATATCCGGTCGGACTGTTAGCTTCAGTCGCTTCCTGTAACGTCGATCTAACGCCTGCATTCCAGCGTGTTGATACACATTTACTACAATTCTGAGTGACCTGCTGCAGCACAGCTGGTCTCGGCTAAAAAAAACTTGGTCACCATAGGTGGGGTAGATAGTGTTAAAGAAAAGAAATTACTCAACATTCACTTGATACGTTTGCACCCGTACACGGACCTCTTCTCTGGAAAACCAAGCAAAGACAATTGATACCTCCAGTGTGCCTGTGGGATTCTTTTTTACTTGCTGATTAAAACGTTCTGTAATACCTTTTGGTCTCCGAAGTGTTGCCTTTAAAAGCAAAGCGAACTCATAGCCTGAATGTGACCGTATCATAACATCTGAGTGTCATTTTTAGGTCTGTGTACCGGCATGAAATCCCATATCCTATTTTGCTTTTATTTTATCGTAGCGATATTTTGCACCAATACAGGGGCATTTCAGCATAATAATTTGGATTGGTCGTTTTTCATCATTGCATTGAAACCAAACATTTAAAGGACAGGAAATGCACGAATAATACGGGTTCCAACCGATTTCTCTGTCTCCGTCTCTCTCTTTGCAAGTGCAAACTAACTTACCACCAAGCATTATAATCCTTTTTTTTTTTTTAGAATGAATGCATTTTTGTGTGTGTGTGAATAATCCCAACATGTTTTACCGCCACAATGAAACCAGCTAGACGATGTCGAGTCACGTAGCTTAATCTTGCTCAGGAAATAAACAACAGCATCGCAAAGGGGAGAGAGAGAGAGAGAGAGAGAGAGAGAGAGAGAGAGAGAGAGAGAGAGAGAGAGAGAGAGAGAGAGAGAGAGAGAGAGAGAGAGAGAGAGAGAGATGGATGGATGGATGTTTTATTGTTCTAATCAATGATTTGATTTTGACAATTTTCAGACAAATGAAATTGGTGCATAAAACGAAATTACTAAGGGTGAGATACATTGGGCTTTATAAACATAGCCTACACATGCAAATAAGTGAGGCAAATTAAAGAAAGAGCCTGCCAAATGTTGGGACATAATCATGGAAACATTTCTTGGAAAGATGATATAACTTAAGCAAACATTGTCAGACGACACCAAGACACATACACAGATATACACGTACAGACACGGGCACACACACACATACAGACACAGACACACACACACACACACACACACACACACACACACACATACACAAATGTGTGGGCACACACACAGCAGATTATATACACATATGAAGCAGTCAGAGAGAGAGAGAGAGAGAGAGAGTGCGCGCGCGCGAGAGAGAGAGAGAGAGTGAGGGAGAGAGAGAGAGAGAGAGAGAGAGAGAGTGAGGGAGAAAGAGAGAGAGAGAGTGAATGAGTGAGAGAGAGTGAGAGAGAGTGAAAGAGAGAGAGAGAGAGAGAGAGAGAGAGAGAGAGAGAGAGAGAGAGTGCGCGCACGCGAGAGAGTGAGAGAGGGCGCACGACAGAGGGAGAGGGAGAGAGAGTAAGAGAGAGATAGAGAGAAAGAGAGAGAGAGAGAGAGAGAGAGAGAGAGAGAGAAAGGGGGGGGAGAGAGAGCATTGCAGAAACAAGACAGACTAATAGTATTGGAAATGTCCGGTATTCGGAGGTAATTCATTTCTGTCTGTCTGTCTGTCTGTCTGTCTGTATCCGAATCTGCATCAATGTGTCTCTGTGAGAAATCATACTTCTAGTTCTGGCTGCTATAATTATTATTTTTACTTCTGTTCGTTTTTGTCTCCACTTTTTTTCTTGTTGTGAGCGCCCTTATGCATATGTGTGTGACTAAGTGTAGGCAATGTAATGGTAGTCCCCCCTCCCCTGGGACGTGGAGATCGATTCGAGATGACGATGATGGCATTTTATTTTGAACATAAATAAGACCAGGGTGGGGGTTTATGTATGTACATCACTCCAGGCCAATTATTCCTCATCAGAATAATTTGCTTAACCTCTGTCACAGTTTCTCCCCCATCCTATACTTTTGTACACACATCCGAACAACAACTTCTGGCCGGAAGGATCACCGCTGGGCTGTCGACGAACGCAACATTCAAAAAAATGAAGTAAATGACGTGGAATCACGCGAGAAAACACGAGCACAGCTGTGAAAGAGCGAGACAGAAGCGGATGGTCCCCCGCGGTTGGGCCGGTAAAATAAAATTCGGACATGAAGAACCGCTCGCAGTTCTCTCAAAGCACCACTTCCGTTTTCTGCTCGCTAAGGGAGAATGCGCGTGTTTTTTTGGGTGGGAAGGTAAGTCGGAGGTTGCCTAGTGCGGGTGCATATTTTGCAATGGAGGTTTTTTTCTCTAACTTTTCTCTCTTCCTCTCTCTCTCTCTGAATAAAAGGTTTGCTTTTCTTTTTACATATTTCGTTTTAGTTTGTTTTTGTTTCATTAAAAAAATTGCAGTCGGCGAAAACTGTCTGTTTTATGTCCGTTTGACGGGATGTTTTATTTGTCTTGTTTGTCCTGATTCTTTCTTTTAATTTACATGTCTATCTCTAAATAAAAAGAAAACACACCCGTAACCACGTTCGGTAAGTTTAAAGGCATATGTACGCGCTCCCGTGTTTACAAAGTGTAGTTTGCCCATAATCGATGTCAAACGCACCATAAGACCATATAATGACGATATGTCACCATGCGCGGACCATAATACATGCACTACAGCTTGTTCTAGCCTCTGAAAAAGTGAGGATGTCAACAAAGCCGCAGTGTTAGCTCCCTTGCATCAACGTTACATGTGTTGCCAAATCTATAAATAGGACGATCCAGATCAAAATGAAAATTAACATATCTCAACATTGAAGGGGTCCTAGACCACAATATTTTGCAGGGAACTTAATTTAGCATGTCTCCAGCTGTTGGTAAAGCAATTAGCGTGTATAGTCATCGAGTACATATGCCTTTAAATCAATATGTCGGCATGTAACTGCCTTCTTCGGGATGGTATGGACAGAAAGAAAAGAAAGAATGTCTATCTCTGTCTGTTTGTCTGTCTGTTTACCTGTCTGTCGCTCGAAATGTTTGTCTGTCTGTACTCTCTGTCTGTTTGTGCCTGGTCTGTCTTTGTTTATCTCCTTCTCTCTCTTCCTATCTCTTTCTTTGCTCCTATCTCTACCTCTCTCGCCCTCTCTGTGTCTGTCTGTCACCGTCTCTTTTTTTGTCCACCTCTCTCTGTCTCTGTCTCTGTCTCTGTCTCTGTTTCTGTCTCTGTCTCTGTCTCTGTCTCTGTCTCTGTCTCTGTCTCTGTCTCTGTCTCTGTCTCTGTTTCTGTCTCTGTCTCTGTGTCTGTTTCTGTCTCTCTGTCTCTGTCTCTGTTTCTGTCTCTGTCTCTGTCTCTGTCTCTCTTTCTGCGTGTCTGTCTCTCTTCCTCTGTCACCCCCTGTGTCTGTCTGTCTGTCTCGCATTCTCTCTCTCTGTGTCTCTGTCTCTCTCTCTCTCTCCCTTTCTCTCTCTCTCTTTCTCTCTCTCTATCTTTCTCTCTCTATCTTTCTCTCTCTATCTTTCTCTCTCTCTCTCTATCTTTCTCTCTCTCTCTGTCTTTCTCTTTCTCTCTTTCTCTTTCTCTATCTTTCTCTTTCTCTCTCTCTCTCTCTCTTTCTCTCTCTCTCTCTCTCTCTCTCTCTCTCTCTCTCTCTCTCTCTCTCTTTCTTTCTCTCTCTCTCTCTCTCCCCCTCTCCTTACGACAGAAGGAGAACATTCTTTGAATATAGCACGACTTCGTTAACACTGAACTTCAAAGTACAGCCCTTTTATTGTTTAGGCCAAAAAAAAAAAAATTGTCTGTTTAGGGTAACCCGACCGACCCTATCGATTTGGCGCCGACCCAAACACTTTTTTTTGATTTCAAAAAAAAAGAAGAAAAAAAAAGAGGTCAAAATGCTAAAAAGAGACATTTGGCGTTTCATTCACACACACACACACACACACAAAAAAAAAAAAAAAAAAAACCTACCTACCTACCGACCCTACTTTTTTTGGTCATGTTACCCTAAACAGACAATTTTTTTTTTTTGGCCTTAGCAAGCAACCTGTAATGAATGATAGCATATCACCCTCTTTAACATATAATACGTTACACAAACAAACCCTTCCGCATATTCATTTTGTCGATTTGCATCTTTCAGTTTGATTTATTACACGTGACAGGTGTGCATTATATTACACTTCATGGTGGCTGTGATTATGCACAAACATCAACAACACACCCCGGTGATAGTGCAAATGAAACCGGCACGGTTGGCCTAGTGGTAAGGCGTCCGCCCCGTCATCGGGAGGTCGTGGGTTCGAACCCCGGCCGGGTCATACCTAAGATTTTAAAATTGGCAATCTAGTGGCTGCTCCGCCTGGCGTCTGGCATTATGGGGTTAGTGCTAGGACTGGTTGGTCCGGTGTCAGAATAATGTGACTCGGTGAGACATGAAGCCTGTGCTGCGACTTCTGTCTTGTGTGTGGCGCACGTTAAATGTCAAAGCAGCACCGCCCTGATATGGCCCTTCGTGGTCGGCTGGGCGTTAAGCAAAAAAAAAAAAATTTTTTTTACACAGACAGCCATCGGCACAGAACCGTGAAACACAACCCAGTCACCTGGTAGTTCGAAAACTCAATCTGAAACTGACATCGATTGTCGAAGGCATGCCTGCGGTGCATAACTCTGGAAAAGTTGTCGTAGCTGGGAATCCGTTGAGATCCATTCCAACGCCACAAAAATTATCAGAAGACTCACCATGAAGTCAAATCAAACGTTAGGTTTTCTCATTTGGTTATTTGCTTTGGCTTTAAGTGTATTGCTTCGATTGATAGCTGAATCTGCTTGCAACCGTGCTGTTCAAGACTGTTTGAACTGTCGTCTGCTAGACGGGCTTGTGTGAATCCGAGTCGAGTCAACTGCGGGGTTCAGCGACAAATGAGGGAGTGGCACCAAAATGAAAAGAAGAAGACGAAAAGAAGTTGGAGATACAGTTAAGATATATGGGGACGAGAAGAGGATGTGAGGTGTTAGATGTATCCAACCTTAGGTGTTCAAACTCAAGACCGGGACAAAGTAGAAAGCGATGTACCGCGACCGACTCTCAGTGCCGACATACAACTACCAAGCTTTATTGCTTAACGTCTACAACAGGCGAAGTATTAAAGCTTTGGCTCACCTAAACCCGACAACTGAATATGTAAGGGATCCACGTGTGAAAGCCAAAACAGAACAACGCAATGGCAGCCAACATTTCTATCCCCGACTGACAAACAGTAACACTGCATGCGAACTGACTTGGTTCAACGATCAAAACCAGCACGGCCCGAACTGAATTTGTTGCGCTGCCATTATCGTGCGCAATTCTGGTAAAAATATAAACCCGGTATGCCGAATTGAGTACAACGAAAGCCGATGTCAAATAATTATACACAGGGATATTTTAAAATGACTTTCAAAATGTAAAAGCAGATAGCAGACCTTTTTATAAGCAATATGAATGACTGAATGTCCACATACAAGTCGAATGACGTCGTCCATTATGCTGACAAATGGGAACTAGCTTTGCGCATGAATTCATTGACATGAATTTCGACTGCGGAGGCTTTTGGCAAGCTGAAAACAGGCACGGGCAGGTTTTAGTGGAAAAAGTAGGTGTTTTTAATGAAAACGTCGGAGTAATGGGATAAATAGCTTACCCACCTCGTCCTGAATATCTTGCATATTTCCCCTCGGGTCGATGTTCATGTATTACCTCGCCAAAGGCTCGGTAATACATGAAAATCGACCCTCGGGAAAATATGCAAGATAATCAGAACTCGGAGTGTGTAACCTATATGTATCACAGAAATGTCCAACAGGAATATGTCATCCTAACGCTTGGTCTTGTGCCAAAACCAACAGCCTAGGGGCGGATAACATTAATTTTAAGGGGGGTTTCCTAATTTCTTTTAGGGACAATTCGACGACGCAAAGCGTTTAGTTGAGGGCACGAAGCGTTCGAACCTCCTAGAGGGGTCCGGGGGCATGCTCCCCCGGAACATTTTGATAAAAATGAAGGAAAATGGAGCAATCTGGTGCAATCTGAGCCATCAGTTTTTCTTTATTTTCATTTTTTTTTTTTACATTTATTACATTTAGTTAAGTTTTGACTAAATGTTTTAACATAGAGGGGGAATCGAGACGAGGGTCGTGGTGTATGTGTGTGTGTGAGTGTGTGTGTGTGTGTGTGTGTGTGTGTGTGTGTGTGTGTGTGTCTGTGTCTGTGTCTGTGTCTGTGTCTGTGTGTGTGTGTGTGTCTGTGCGTGTGTGTGTGTAGAGCGATTCAGAGTAAACTTCTGGACCAATCTTTATGAAATTTTACATGAGAGTTCCTGGGTATGATATCCCCAGACGTTTTTTTTTCATGTTTTCGATAAATGTATTTTATGACGTCATATCCGGCTTTTTGTAAAAGTTGAGGCGGCACTGTCACACCCTCAATTTTCAATCAAATTGATTGAAATTTTAACCAAGCAATCTTCGACGAAGGTCGGACTTCGGTATTGCATTTCAATTCAGCATGGAGGCTTACAAATTAATTAATGACTTTGGTCATTAAAAATCTGAAAATTGTAATTAAATTTATTTTTTTATAAAACGATCCAAAATTACTTTTATTTTATTCTTCATCATGTTCTGATTCCAAAAACATGTTATATTCGGATTAAAAACAAACTCTGAAAATTAAAATCGTTTTAAAAACTATTTCATCTTATTTCTTGTCGGTTCCTGATTCCAAAAACATATAGATATGATATGTTTGGATTAAAAACACGCTCAGAAAGTTAAAACGAAGAGAGGTACAGTAAAGCGTGCTATGAAGCACAGCGCAACCGCTACCGCGCCAAACAGGCTCGTCACTTTCACTGCCTTTCATTCTGTGAGTTCCACAGCTTGACTAAATGTAGTAATTTCGCCTTACGCGACTTGTTTCTTTTTGGTCAAGAAGGGGAAACCCCCGGAAACCCCCTCTGGATCCGCCCCTGTACCCGTTCTACTTCTTGCATAGAGTAGTCATTTTATTCCTGAAATATGTGTGCAGATCTACACAGGTGTAAGTTACGTAAGTAATTCAACGACGAATAATTCCAACATGAACAGAAATAAGTTAGGCTGAGAAATGTCCACATCCACTGCGAGAGTTTAGCTAAAAATTCAATTGCGATGCATGCACCGTTTCACAATACTTTTTTTTTATGTAAAATGTTTCATTTGCACACGAATAGCTGGGTACCGACTGTTCCAAGCCTACTTTGTCAAGTTGGATGTAGATACGTCTGATTTGTCATGGTGTTTTTTTCCAAGCTGTAAGTATTTTACAAAGTGTGTATATTACCTCCTTTCCATGTGCCAATGGCCAATACAACAAGTCGCGTAAGGCGAAAATACAACATTTAGTCAAGCTCAGTCGAACTCACAGAATGAAATTGAACGCATTGCATTTGTTCCGCAAGACCGTACACTCGTAGCATCATCTGTCCACCGCTCGTGGCAAAAGCAGTGAAATTAACAATCCAGAAAAGCGCGGTAGCGGTTGCGCTGAGGAGGATAGCACGCTTTTCTATATCTCTATTCTTTT
>NC_090258.1:15970243-15975243 GCF_037325665.1 Littorina saxatilis
TGTTGTTGTCGTTGTTGTCGTTGTTGTTGCTGTTGTTGTCGTTGTCGTCGTCGTCGTTGTTGTCGTTGTCGTCGTCGTCGTTGTTCTTCTTGATGATGATGATGATGATGATGATGATGATGATGATATTTCTAACGACTTTGAACGTTTCTTACCTCCCTAAAGCCTTTACAGAAACATTTTTAACGGCAGTAAATTAATATTGGTTGTACGGCCACGCCCGACGCAATGCTGACATGACAGGCCAGCAAAAACAGCTGACTCTTACAAGGGTATGCCCCAAATTCCTGTCATGGCCACTGTGACGTGCTAAGTAGAGCTTTCGTTGCATATGATATGAAGGTGCTCATCCAATTTGACTCACAAAAGCGTCTCATGTCGGCTTATTGCTGATTACTTTCTGTCAGATTGCATGCTGCAGTTCGAGGGATGGTTTTAGATAATAGACGACAAAGTCTATCTTTGGTTCAGGTCTGCCATGGTTGTCGTTTTTACATTTAGTCAAGTTTTGACTAAATGTTTTAACATAGACGGGGAATCGAGACGAGGGTCGTGGTGTATGTGTGTATGGATGTATGTGTGTGTGTGTGTGTGTGTGTGTGTGTGTGTGTGTGTGTGTGTGTGTGTCTGTGTGTCTGTGTGTGTCTGTGTGTGTGTGTAGAGCGATTCAGAGAAAACTACTGGACCGATCTTCATGAAATTTCACATGAGAGTTCATGGGTATGATATCCCCGTACATTTGTTTCATCTTAATATGGTCTCGGCGATGACTGTTTTTTGGTGTTAATCTGTTACTTTGATGCCGACAGCTTGACTAAATGTTTTTATATCGCATCACGCGACTTGTTTTAACTTTCAACTGTTATGCTTTTTGGTTTAAACAAGTTTATTCAATAAATTCCATTGGTACTATTACCGCATACATGAAATAAGGAACATGGAGCACAACAAGCTAGGCTTATGAGCGTACTCTTAAAAGCAAATGAAATTTGGCGGACGATTTTAATATAACAAATTTGAAATAATGTCAAAATAATAATGGTAAATTATGGTAGACAAACATGTAACAATAAAAGGAAGAAAAAAAAACCAATGCTAAACTAACAACAGTACTCACACGCGCTCGCACACTCACTCGCACACACACGCATACAATGACTTCCACATGGTTGAAAATAGAATACTACCAGAACAAGGAAAAGTAAACAGTACTGCACATGGTCGTTTCGAACATGGATGAGATAAATGCATTCATTATTCAAAACGTTTGCTTAATAAGATAAACCTGAATAACTGGTCAAATATCAATCCATTTTCGCTGTCTGACTTGTCTCTATTGCCATACAGAAAATCATCAGCGGTTAGCAAATCATAGTTGGGCAGTGTTGACAAGGTGACTTCACGTATTTGAAGAGATAAGGGGCAATGAAAAATATAGTGCTCCGCATTTTCAACACGATAACCACAAGTGCATGACGGGTCGGGAATTAAATGTCTGTCAAATAGATCACTATTTAAATTGCTGATCCTCAATCTCAGTCTGCATTGGATAATTTCTGATTTTCGATCAGATGTGTATCTATACGAGGGAACAACAGAATCATCAGAACTAATACGTTTTTTAAATAACCCAATAGAATCAAGTTGTTTTACAGTATCTGGAAGCTCATTCCACAGGGAAGTCGAAGACAGAAAAAATGACTTTTTATACAATTCAGTTCGAGAGTGGTGAGTCTGTCTGTCAAGTGGTCTTCGTCTATGGTAAGGGTTCACAGAAGCAACGAGAGGAGGCAGACGTTCTAGTAAGTATGGTGGCACGCGTGCATTAACTAATTTGAAATACAAAATCAATTTGTGTCTTTTTCGCCTCTCCTTCAGTGTTGTAAATCCTGATTCATCGTACAATTTTTGGTGACTCATGCCACGAACTGCACCTATAATGGTTCTTATGGCATCAAGATGCAAGTTTTCTAATAAAGTAGCTAATCTGTCAGAACAGTTATCCCAAATGACGTCAGAAAAATCAAAATGGGGAATAATAAAAGATTTATACATAAGTTCAAGTGCCTTTCGGCTAAGGCGATACTTATAGGACCGAAAACATGAGAGAAGAACACGTACTTTAGATATAATTGACTGAACATGTGATTCCCATTTGCAGTCGCTCTGAATCAGTACACCAAGATGTTTGTGAACGTGGTTTTCTCTCAAAATTGTTCCATCAAATACAAGAGGAAGGGTTTCAGGCATTCTATTTCCAGAAAAGGTCATCAAATCTGTTTTTAGATTATTGAAATTAACTTTCCATTTTTCCGCCCAGTGTGCAATTTTGGCTAAGTCTGCATTTAAGATCTGTGTCCGCGTGTTTGCATCATTTAGAGATAAATACAAACTGGTATCATCAGCAAAAAGTTTAATGACAGATTCGATATTAATGACAATATCGTTAATGTACACAAGGAACAACAAGGGCCCCAGAACAGAACCTTGGGGAACACCTGAACAAACACGTCCGTATGTCGATTTCCTGCCTTGGATAACAACGGCTTGTAACCTGCCTGTCAAATAATCTTCAAACCATTTTAGTAAAACACCTCTTATGCCTATAGCATATAATTTATGCAACAAACCCTTGTGCCACACTCTGTCGAAGGCTTTTGATATATCACAGAAAACAGCCTGAGTCGTCAACTGCTTATCTAAGGATTGACAAAAATCGTCATACATACTCAACAACTGAAAACTAGTTGAATCACCAGGAATAAACCCTGACTGAGAAATCGTTAATAAATCATTCTCTGTGAGATATCGAAAAACATGGGCTTGAACACATTTTTCCAATACTTTTCCAATGCAACTGAGTAATGAAATCGGACGATAGTTACTGCAGTGTTCCTTTTCACCTTTCTTATAAATGGGATTCACATGAGCTACTTTCCAAATTTTCGGAAACTTTCCCTCAGCCAACGATCTCTGGAAAAGGGTTGCAAGCGGATTTGAAATAATACAAGCAGCAAGTTTAAGAAGT
The DNA here is from genome assembly GCF_037325665.1 of Littorina saxatilis. NCBI lineage: Eukaryota > Metazoa > Mollusca > Gastropoda > Littorinimorpha > Littorinidae > Littorina > Littorina saxatilis. The sequence continues at coordinate 15,973,272 of NC_090258.1, forward strand.
TTATTGTGAACCAAATCAGGACCTACTGCTTTCCTAACATCGAGGTTGTTTAGAACAGCGTACACCATTTCGGTAGTTATCACGAGAGGACTAATGGAAATGGGCTCTTCTTCAACTGGTGGAACGTCATCATCATGACCTTGTATATGCGACTGTCGTAGAAATGCTTCATTAAAAACCTCGGCTTTGTCCTCTGCAGAGTAATACACAATTCCATTGCTTTCAATCGGCGGAATCTCATTTGTACTCATTCCTTTCTTTTTCAAAAAAGAGTTGACTACCTTCCACCAGTCTTTATTGCCAAAATTATGAGGTGACAATATTCTATTTTCTAGTTCCCTAATGTGCTCTTCTTTCCTTTTTCTTATAACATCAGTCAAATTATTTCTCAACCGTCGGAAAAGAGACCAGCACCATACAGTATCCAGACGTTTGGCTAATGCGTGAATATATTGCTTTTTCCTAATCAACTTTTTGATTTCCTCGGTGATCCACACAGCATCGTGTCCGTTCATTGTCACTACCTTTACAGGCATACATTCTTTAGCTATCATCATTAACTTATCGGAAAACATTTCAGCGGCGTCATCAATGGATTCTAAATCGACTATATTATTCCAATCTACACTTTCCATATCTTGCAACAACTTGTCAACATCGATTTTGGAATAATTATATAGTGTTCGTTTGAATGAACCACCCGACGGTAAGTCATAATTCAAATATACAAAAGGACACGAGTGGTCACTGCATACAGGTGGTAGAACACCAACTCTTTTTACCAAGTTAGGACACGGAGTTAATACCAGATCAATTATAGTTGACGAGGTATCGGTTATTCGAGTGGGTTCTGATATCAACTGAGATAAACTGTTTGTGTTCATTAATTCCCGCAGATGAAACGGGGGGTTAACAGTACAATCAGCGTTGAGATCACCAAAGATAATAAACTTATGTGGGGTATTCATGGCAAGTTGAACGGAATCGTTGATAAGAAGCCAATGGTCGACGGTTGCACTCGGTGGTCTATAAAACACACCAACGAGAAGAGTATCTTGACCCAACTTAGTCTCAATCCAGATCGCTTCCAAATCAGGTATACACAAGTCGATCCTCGGTTTGCAAATCAGATTACGATTTACATAAACGGCTACGCCGCCGTGGGAATCCCCGGGCCTATCACGTCTAACTGGAGGGTGGTAACCTTTTAAGCAGATGCAGTCTTGGTCAACTTTGTCCGACAGCCAGGTCTCAGATACAGTTATTATATCAAACTTCCCCAATTCGGCCTCAAGGAACGGTGTCTTATATTGAAGACTGCGAGTGTTTACATGAACAATAGAGATCCCATCCCCTCGGGTTGTGCTTGGTCCAGGATTAGGATGGATATCACCACACATAAACAACAATAAGCAAATTGCAATAGATATGGTTTGAGATGTAAAATTCACAGAATCAGCACAAAAAATGAGTGAGGTGGCATATTTCCATGTTTGGCATGTTTTTATATCGCATCACGTGACTTGTTTTAACTTTCAACTGTTATGCTTTTTAATTTTTTTTTTAATTTTTGTTTTCTTCACAAAATGTGCAGGCATTGAGTTTCGGGTCAAACGTAATACCCAAGCGATTACAACAGCGATCTCGGTCTGACGGGACGAATTTTCGTCTTTTCGTTGAAAACGTATTCTGTTAAAGAATCAGACAAAAAGGTGTGTATTCGTAAGCGGATGATTGAAGGTGTAAGGCCTAAAAAAAAAAAATAGGTGTGGTTACGGTAACCCGACCTACCCTATTTTTAAGGGCCGACCCTATAACTTTTTATTACATTTGTCAAAAAAACAAAAAACACACAAGAAAAAAAACGAGTGCAGAAAACGCAATGAAAGCGAAAGCGCCCGAGTCGCACACTTATTTCCCTGTCAAGTAGGTTTAATTTGTACATATTAGAAAAAAAAATTTAAAAAATAAA
>NC_090258.1:15980243-16013455 GCF_037325665.1 Littorina saxatilis
TTCTTGACTCTTTGGGTGCAAGTCAATGAAACTTGGTAGTTCTTCTAACGGATAGCTGCCTGAGGTATGACTAAAAGCCCCAGGGGCTCCGTGCACCTGGATTTGACAAGTTCAGTACCTTTAACTTAAACCACATGTTATAATTTTACAGCGCGGTTGCTTCCTGTTTAGAATGGGATAGTACACTGAGCAAAAAAAGTTGAGGATATTTGTCAAGGGTATGGCCCAAGCGTTGAACAGCAGTTTTTCCAAACGTGCGGTTGCTTTCTTGCACATACTATATCAGCCTGCATACGCGGCAGTTTAACTGAAATAAAAAAAAAATGCCATGTTAGCTTAGACTCTAAAAGAACAAGACACACCAAAAATGCTTTAACAAGTTGACATATTATTCAGTTTTAGTCACCGTTTCGACGAGTCAAAATGAATAATATAGTGAAAAAAACAAAATCGAAATTGTTTAGAGTAGGCATGGTCAAGGACCTGTGACGTCATACCCAATTATTTCTAAAATCCAAAGAACCTATTTTTGAACAGCAGAAAAGCAAATATTCAAAAACACATTCTGAATGAAACACTGCTGTTTAACATTTGGGCAATACCCCGGACAAGTACGCATGATTAACTTTTTGTAGTATTACAAAAAAGCAAAACAACCAGTATTGCGACTATAAAGAAATGACAGAGAAGGCACGACGACGGACAGTTGGGCAGAATAGGGATACAGTGAAATCCATCTTGTAAGACCTCTAATTAAAGGCCTTAAAAAAGAGGGAATCTTAAATTGGAAGTAGCTTAATTTTGACAATGTACACTACATTGGGGTGTGCACGTTAAAGATCCCACGATTGACAAAAGGGTCTTTCCTGGCAAAATTGTATAGGCATAGATAAAAACAATATCCACCAAAATACCAGTGTGACTTGGAATAATAGGCCGTGAAAAGTAGGATATGCGCCGAAATGGCTGCGATCTGCTGGTCGATGTGAATGCGTGATGTATTGTGTATAAAATTCCATCTCACACGGCATAAATATATCCCTGCGCCTTGAGTCCGAGTCTAGAGATACGCGCGCGATATATAAGACTTCATATAACCGTACAAAGTCTGAAAGACCAATGTCTTAAAAAGAGGAACGTTTCAAGTTATGGAGCCTTACAGGAGGAGTTCCACTGTAGCAGACGCGTTTTTGCTTTTGTACCAACATTGATCCCCCATTGTAATATTCACATGTGTTGGGGTGTGCAAAATGCTGAATTTGTGCAACAAGACTGTAACACGTTATTACAATTAAATACAACTTTTCTGAAATGTTCCAGTTCGTCCAACAAACTCATCAAAACGCCATGATATTTCACACACTTTTTTTGCCATTGTGTCATCAATACTCATGTCAAATTTGAAAGCAATACAATGAGCCATTACAAAACAACAGGGTTTTTACACACATAGCCCACAAGAAATGACGCCAAAACAGGCCTTTTTCGGCTTCCGACGAGGCTGACACCTGTATTAAGAGGAGGCTATCAGCGAAAAGAGAAAGATTGGTTCTTGGTCTGAAACCTCCCTTTAACCTACAGCATTATGTTGGACATGAGGGGCCGATGCAAGTTTGTTTCCTTTCTCAGTTAACATTGGACAAAAACTCAAATAGAAACATAACAGCTACACAAAGGGAACAGCAGCTTATCTTGATTTGAAGATTTCTAAAGGTATATTGTTGCTGTAATGAAGATTGCTTGATTTGTTTTCCCAAGTGTTCATCATGTGCATGTACATGACTTTGTATTTGTTTACTGATTTGTTGATTTTTATTTCTGGAAGGTGTTTAGAACTGTGTTAGGATTTTGCGCCCTATAAAACAATTTAAGTCTTTACATGAATTTGGTTATGACCTGGTTCAGCTGAGACCTCCGTAAGACAATCGGAAAAGATAATTTGGTCGCTTTTCTGTAGAAAGTCAAACCTACGATAATTCAAGGGAGTTAAACCTGACTACTTCCTTTTCCGTCTTGAACGCAGCGCGAGAAGACGTGTTTTTCGCGGACGAAAATTATAGCAATACCCTTTTTTATTATTCATATCATCTGTACAAACAACACAATACGTGCTAGATCTCCCATCATCCAACGGCTCTTTCTTTCTTTCTTTATTTGGTGTTTAACGTCGTTTTCAACCACGAAGGTTATATCGCGACGAATCCAACGGCTAAGCTGGGGAGTAATAGTAATAGTCATACACGTAATACATCCCTTTTTCCTTCTTTTTTTGTGTTGGTTCCAAAGCTGCTCTATATTATACGGTGAAAATACGCACACATGCTCACATTAGCTTTCTAGATTGAATTCTATTCACCGCATGTTAAGCGATACACAACAACAGCATTGGCATGGGTTCCAAAAATGCAAACACAATTACGAGAAAACAAAGCAAGCAATACATTCATGTGTACCGGCTGTAACAGGTGGAAAACTCAGAAAAGCGTTGCTGCAAATAGCATCCTCACATACTGTTTTTCAAGAAAACAAAATGTAATGAAATGGCTATCTATGTTGCTGGTACCTTGAACTCCAATGTAAGTGAAACAAAGTCTTTACAAATATTCAGTAATTGAAGTTGATGAATTGTGTTATCAGCATTGTGCGCATCAATTAGCCTAGTTCACAAGTTATAAACCTGCAGTTCATCACAAAGGCTATTCTGAAAGTGTACACTGGAGCTTTAGATCACTGCTTTAATACAACAAGAAATTCCTCCGAGGTAGGAAAAACACCCCCGTCCTTAGCATTCTCACTGCCACCAACTGAGCAGGCACTGCTAACAAGTGTGGTTATTTCCCTTTGACCATTAATATGTCCCTCTATAAGTCCTTATAGAATCTTAATCCACCAATAACTCCCTAACCGTGTGTTTGACTGGTCCCAATTTTTGTAAGGACCGTCTCAGGAATGTATAGAACCTGTTCACCAAGTTTGGTGACGATCGGTCCGTTCATTCTTGAGATCTATATGCGAACACAAACAAACAAACACATCGAGCGAAACCTATACACACCCCTATACCGGGGGTGTAAACACGTTATCACGTTTTCATAGCGCGCCGGCTTTATAACACGTTCGTCGCAATCGGCGTGGGTTCGAATCCCAGGTTCGGCAAGTTTCTTGAAGTCATCATTGCACAGACTCTTCGGTGTCCGAACACCCCCGGAAACTTTCCCACGGCTACACAACCTAAAACCACATTGCGTAAAATATTTCTCGGACTCATTAACATTAATGTATGCAAGCATTGATTAATGTGCAGGGCTCCCCACGGACCCCTCACCTAGAGGGTCGCGGGACACCCACTTTGAATTTTTAGAGGGTCCATGGACCCCCTCATCGGAGTTTTAGAGGGTCCAAAAACGCCAGTGGCCCCAAATCCTCGGCTGTACTGCTAACACTTTGTGATGACGAGGATTGTAATATGATGAGTCTTTTTTGATCGGAATATATCAGACATGTCAACTCGTAGGTAAGCACGGCATTGGTGCTTGCTCTCTTAGCTGGCGACTAGTCTTAAAATATTATGTACGGTACGCATGGTTACGGAAATGTAGTGCGTCCCGGGACCCGCTGTTTGAATGTTTAGTGCGTCCCGGGACCCCCTGTTTGTATGTTTAGTGCGTCCCGGGACCCCCTCAATACATTTCTAGTACGTGTTTTCGGCTTCTAGTGTGTATAGGACGCAGGGACGCACAGCTTGGGGAGCCCGGATGTGTATGTACATTTCAAGCTTGGGGAGCCCGGATGTGTATGTACATTTCAAGCTTGGGGAGCCCGGATGTGTATGTACATTTCAAGCTTGGGGAGCCCGGATGTGTATGTACATTTCAAGCTTGGGGAGCCCGGATGTGTATGTACATTTCAAGCTTGGGGAGCCCGGATGTGTATGTACATTTCAAGCTTGGGGAGCCCGGATGTGTATGTACATTTCAAGCGTCAATGTTCACTCTAAATGAGCCCCCTTTTTTTGTTTACAGGTATGCAGCCTAAAAGCACACTGTGGGGTTTGTTTGTTTGTTTGTTTGCTTAACGCCCAGCCGACCACGAAGGGCCATATCAGGGCGGTGCTGCTTTGACATATAACGTGCGCCACACACAAGACAGAAGTCGCAGCACAGGCTTCATGTCTCACCCAGTCACATTATTCTGACACCGGACCAACCAGTACACTGTGGGTGTTCCACAAGTTCATTTACATTGTCCATGCACTGATTTGATTTTTAGGTGCATTTCAAGCATCAGTTTTCATTTTAATATAGCCTTTTCCCACAGGTATGCAAACCTCAAAGCACACTGTGGGTGTTCCAGAAACTCATTTACATTTACTCATTTATTTATACATTTAACCTTGCCGCCATCTCACGCATCACTTTTTACTCTAACAAATCACCGCAGGTGTCCAACGATGTTGTTTACACGGGCATTCAAATTTGTAATCCATCTTCGAACAAAATCATGAATAAACCAACCACACCGATCTGATGTTTACCTTACCTTACCCTCTCCCGCAACCTCACACCTCCGCGCACAACCACCCTGCCCCCCCCCTCCCAACACTCATCAAACTAATGCCTCGATCCACAACCAGCTGTGATCATATATGGTCTCCGATCCGCAGTTCAGTTTTGTAGCCGGTGTGACACGAGAAAATTACTCCCACGATATTTTTTACTCCGGAGTAAACATTTCGCACGAAAATTGTACACCCTTTACGAAAAATGTCCTCCCCCATATCACGAGAAAATAACTCCCCACGACAAGTGTGTTCCGAGTAAACATTTCGTACAAAAATGTTACTCCCCTGACGAATAAGTAACGAATAAATTACTCCACCCTAACACGAGCAATGTAAGTGCCCACGCCAAGGTGTACGAAACTTTTACTCCCTTTTCCCCTGTTAGTCCTGGTGTGGAAGGGGTGGGGGGGGGGGGGGGAGGGGTAGCGCGACATTCGCTTGCGCGAGATCACATATTAAGGAGGTTTAGAAACTGCGTCACCTATCAGCTACGTCACCTACCAGGACACGTATCTCACATGCGGGTCGCGCTGCGTGTGGTGATTAGGTACGTGTTCACGTAGCAAACCCTTCCATACGTCAGCGCAACGTATGTCAGATTTTATCAAGTCCAACCATCCGAGAAGGGTGTAAGGATGCTCAATATTTTCTGGAATCTTTCCTTCGCGCTTCAGTCCATATTTCATCATTCTGGTTTGTATACATCGTAGTCGCCGATGTGTCAAGAGGCGCTGAGACTTACGTCGCGTATCCTTCTGTGGGCCTATTGAGTGTGCTCGCCTCGATTCACTTCGAAAAGCAGACACAGAAAGCAAAATACCGCTCGTTCAAATGTATTTTGTAGTTAAATCTGTTCAGGAGAATGAATTCAATCTCTCCGGTAGAAAACATAATGGGAAAGCTTCCCTAGAATGCATTTTTAGTGCAAATGTGTCGGTGTCTCGATAATACGTGAACACTGTGACCTTCTTTTTGACAACTTCTGAGCGTTACATACCACGTTACGTGCATACTACACCCCTATCACTGCGGGTATTTCCACTGTCGATCGCTGTGCGTGCTTCTGTTACGGGCGTGATCACGTATAAAAATGCAACGTATCTCATATTACTTTAAAATCTAAATATGAACCATTCAAATAAAGTACGAGACCTCCCCTTTCAGCATTTTCCTATATCCTGGCACATTTTTTAGTTGTGTGGTTGCTTGACTAAAATTAAATAAATCGGGTGACCCGTTCCAACGGCTCTGCGATATCACAGCAAACCATGAAGCACGCAAGGGCGACCCAAGTTAAATTTAAAAATGTCATCTCGACCAAAATACTCCCAGGAAGCAAGTACCTTGCGCGAGGAAGCGTATGTTTAAAAAGACTGAACATTCAGCATGACAGTAACCTTTTCCCACGAACAGATCAAGTCTGCTGGGTAACCCAATGCACACGTGTATCATGTGTGTGTAGTGGGGTGGGGGGTGTTGTTTAGTTTGGTTAGTAAAACTGCCAAGCAAGAATATTTTGTTTCATAAAGACTTTGTAAACGACCCTAAAGTAATGTTCCGTGCAATTCATTTGAATTAAAGGCTAGGTTTGGGTACACACATAAAGGCATGCGCGTACGCACGCACACACGTACACCCACAAACACACACACACACACACACACACACATACACACATACACACACACACGCACACAAACACACTCGCACACACATGGCGTCGCCCATTTACACAGACAGACAGACAGACAAGCAGACAGATATACAAACACACACACACATATAGACACATACACATATTCGCACACGCACACGACAGTCAGAAACACAACGACGCCCACTTACACACTAACACACACCCTTATAAGCAGGGGTGAAAGCGTGATGGCCAGTGACCCAGAACGAACACAAGCCAACGCTCGAAGTTCTAAAAAAAAAAAAAAAAAAAAAAATCATTGACTTTACCTGCTGGTTAACACTCGGAATGATCTGAATCAGTGGAATATAACTTCCACGTGCAGCACACAGCGACACCCACACAATTTTTGTTTTGTTTGTTTGTTAGTTTGCTTGACGCCCAGCCGACCACGAAGGGCCATATCAGGGCGGTGCTGCTTTGACATATAACGTGCGCCACACACAAGACAGAAGTCGCAGCACAGGCTTCATGTCTCACCCAGTCACATTATTCTGACACCGGACCAACCAGTCCTAGCACTAACCCCAGAATGCCAGACGCGCCAGGCGGAGCAGCCAGTAGATTGCCAATTTTAAAGTCTTAGGTATGACCCGGCCGGGGTTCGAACCCACGACCACTAGGCCAACCACCCACACAATGACAGCAGCAGTTTCAACACTGGGTATTGTTGCAGGCTTTAGCGCGCTGTCCACGATTTTTTTAAAGCACGAAATGCATGATGTTCGAAAGGAGTTTTGCCTTACTTAGATACGTGACGTGGTATCTAACGAGCAGTCTTTACAACATTCCTCTGCGTGACTGATCTCGATAGGGATAGGTGAGGTCGGGGTACGTGACGCAATATCTAAACCTCCCTATTGGCTTTTTCCTTTCGCCCGCATCCCAATTTCGCGTACGAGATTTTTACTGGAAGTGAGACTTTGGGGAGTGAACATTTCGTGGAGGGAGCAATTTATTCGTGCCTTGGGGAGTTCTTTTCTCGTACGACAGGTGTACTCGGAGTAAACATTTCGTACGACATTTTTACTTCGGAGTCCATTTTTTCGTGGAGTAAACATTTCGTGTTACACCGGGGCCTATAACGCCAGTAATTAATCAGGTAAGTGAGCTGTAACGTAACCGCGTCGGCAAAGCAGGCAGCAAGTGAGTACTTTTTGTAGTTATCTGATTTTGTTGCCGCATCAGTGAGTTGCGCGTGGTAGCGCCTCGTTCAGGGATCACGCCAACCATGTTCTCCGAAAACCTTCTTTTTTTTTTATCAAATACAAATCCTTGCTCTGTGAGAAACCGGCGACACTGTACGTGATGCGTACAGTTTACAGACAGACCGACAGACAGACAGACTGACCGACAGACAGACAGACAGAACGACAGACAGACAGACAGCACGACAGACAGACAGAACGACAGACAGACAGACAGACGGACAGACATAACGACAGACAGACAGAGAGACAGCACGACAGACAGACAGAACGACAGACAGACAGACAGACGGACAGACAGAACGACAGACAGACAGACAGACAGACAGACAGACAGACAGACAGACAGACAGACAGACAGACAGACAGACAGACAGACAGACAGAACGACAGACAGACAGACAGACAGACAGACCGACCGACAGACAGAACGACAGACAGACAGACCGACACACCGACAGACAGACAGACTGACAGACAAACACACCGACAAACATACTGTTAGAGAAAAAATTGTGGGTAAGCAGGAGCAAGAAGAGGGAGATGTTGAAATGCAAATGATGATATGGGTGCGCGTTGAAAGGGTTATTGGGGTATGGGTGGGGGGGGGGGGGGGACGACATCATACCGACTGAATGACACTTTTTTTGTTGCACTAACCAAAACAAGCGAGAATGGCCATGTAGGCCCAACGTTCACACTCGTTTAATCATCGTGTTAAAATCTTTATGACCAGCTCGGCAGCGACGGATCAAATTACGCCGGAGAGTCGATCGAGCGCCGTACTCAATGCTTCAATCAATAAAATAAAAATTATTCACTCTTTTTTTACTTTCTCTCTCTTTTATTGTGTTGTTATGCGGCAACTAGACTCTCGTACTGGCCACTTGTACATGATGGTAGTTTACGGGGAGAGAGGGGGAGAGAGATAGAGGGAGGGAGAGAGGGAGAGAGAGAGAGAGAGAGAGAGAGAGAGAGAGAGAGAGAGAGAGAGAGAGAGAGAGAGAAAGAGAGAGAGAGAGAGAGAAAGAGAGAGACAGAGACAGAGACAGAGACAGAGAGACAGACAGAGAAAGAGAGAGAGAGAGAGAAAGAGAGAGAGAGAGAGACAGAGAGACAGAGAGAGAGAGAGAGAGAGAGAGGTGGGACAGCTAGGTGAGAGAGAGAGAGAGAGAGAGAGAGAGAGAGAGAGAGAGAGGGAGAGAAGGCGAAGGCGAAGGCGAATTTTTATTGCATCAAACACAATGTGTATGTACAAGGGGGAGAAATAGTTAGCATGTGAACAAAGTGGACTTGACCGTCCGGAAGCAAGGCAACTTAAAATCAACACCTAGCACAAGAAGTAAAAACAGAGAAGAAAAAAAAATACAGTAAGATGAAGACAAGGATTTTGGGTTGTACGATCATACCGGTCTATTTCACAATTGATTTTCTCTTTGTCTAAACGCGTAGAACACATAATTTGACAATGCAATCAGTCGTAATTTGTTGTCAGTCTGTAAAATACACAACGATGAGTTGGAGAACTGGTCAAGGTCAAAACAAGCACCAATGTACTTTTGACGGATTGCATTGTAAGCTGGGCATTTAAACAGGAAGTGGTTTTCATTTTCTTCAGTTGATTTACAAAATGTACAATTTCTGGATTCAGCGCACTCGGGATTATAGCGCAGTTTATTTACCTTCAATGGTGTAATGCCCAGTCTGAACTTTGTGTACATTTTGCGTATGTACTGGTTTTCAATGACACCCAGATACTTTTCTTTTTCAAGTTCTCCTTTAAACATCCTGTATACATCAAATCTCACACTTGTATCAAGTTTACAGTGCCAGTTTTGCTCAAAGCAGTCTTGCAGACGTTGCTGTAATGTTCTAATAAACGCACATTCCCTACCTACAGACCCGTTCAACCAAACATCTCCAAATCCATTCATGCAAAGGAGGCATTTAACTTGTGAGACCCAATTCTGTTTTCCCCTTTCAACTGCGTTTTTTAACATGATGTATGACATCTTTGCATATCTCGAATCCGGCATACAGTTAAGTCTCAACCAGTACTTTACGCTTCGGATATTTGCTAGGATTGACAAAGTGCATCTTCCAAGTTCCCCATACACCATCTGGTTTGGACTGTTTGACGAGATCCCGAGTAATCTTTTACAGGCATACATGTGAACCTTTTCAATCTGTGAACAGTCAAAACATCCCCATAGTTCTGAGCCATAGAGCAAGATGGGAGCAATTTGCGCATCAAATAATTTGAAAAATATGTCCATGTCGTGGCATCCTATATTCCATAAGACTTTAAAAATCTCAATGACACCTTGTTTGGCTCTGGTGATTGCGTCATTGAAAGAGAGATTCAAACGGGCTTGGGTTGTGAATGTCAGACCGAGATACTTGTAAGAGCTAGCACTTGATACTTGCGCGTTTCCGTAGAACCATTTCTCACTTTTGGCTAAATGGCCACCGTTTCGAAAAACAACGACATTGGTTTTATTCATGTTTAGCCTTAACCCAAGACGCTTTGAAACGTTATGTAAGATGTTCAGTTGGTTTTGCAAACCCACTATGGACGATGATAGCAGTGCAATGTCGTCAGCGAACATCAAAAGAAACAGTTCGATCTCGCCGGGAAGCATTTGAATTCCGTGTCTGCCCTTACATATTATTTCCGAGGCAAGTTCGTTTATAAGAAACGAAAAAAGCGTTGGGCTCGCTAGACAGCCCTGCTTCAGGCCTTGTAGGCATTCAAAATAATCAGTATTGCCAGAGTTACATCGGACGCAAGAGAGAACAGATGAGTACATTGACCTAAGCATGTTAAACATTCTTCCTTTTACACCAATCTTTAATAAAACATTCCACAAAACATCCCTTTTAACGGTGTCAAACGCCTTTTGAAAGTCCACAAAAGCAACATATAACTTCTTTTTTAGTTGAAGCTGCTTGGTAACTGCTGCATAAAGAGTGAACATGTGGTCAATTGTGGAGTAATTTTTTCTAAAACCCGCCTGTGACTCAGAGAGAATGTTGTTTTCCTCAGCCCACGCTGTCAAACGGGCATTCATAATACTGGTATACAACTTGCTCACACAACTTAACAAAGAGACGCCTCTATAATTGTCAGGGTTCTCATCATCGCCTTTCTTAAATATTGGTTGAATGATAGCCTTTGCCCAATCTGAAGGGTAGTCACCAGTCCTAAAAAGGTCGTTAAACAACGTCAAAAGATAGGGGACGATTGTGTCACCTGTGGTTTTTAAGAGATCATTTAAAACGCCATCTGGTCCCGCTGCTTTCCCTTTTTTTAAGCCACTTAAAGCAGTCCTCACTTCTTCTTCGGTAATATCACTGTTGAGAATGTCGCAGTCAAGTTCGTTTTCTTCTTCAGTGTCAGTATGGTCATGTTCTTGAACATGCCTTCTATCATCATCCTCGTTAAGTACTTTCTTAAAATGATCATACCATGCCTGATTGTCAATAGTTCCTGCGGGAGAGAGAGATAGAGAGAGAGAGAGAGAGGCAGAGAGAGATAGAGGGAGAGAGAGAGAGAGAGAGAGAGAGAGAGAGAGAGAGAGAGGGGTGACTTACAGATAGAGAGAAGGAGAAAGAGAGAGGGAGAAAGAGAGGGAGAGAGATGTAGGAATATCGAGAGAGGGAGAAAGTAGGAGAGAGAGAGAGGGGGGGGGGGGTGAGGGGGGCAGAGAGGGAGAGACTGAGATTGAGATAGACAGAACAGGAAAGGGGAGAAGGACAGAGAGGTAGAGATAGATAGGGGGCGGGAGAGGGAGGGGGGGGGGGGGAGCGGGAGAGACAGACAGAGAGCGTGTGGGGAAAAAAGGGACATAAGTTGCATAACAAACGTTGGAGTTGCGTTCAAGAAACCGTCGGCAAGTAAACATGTAATGATTGTTACACCGTGAGCTTGTTCAAGACTCCATAATATTTTGGTCAAATCTATCGCCATACCAAGTGGTTTTGCAAAATTACAAAAACTGGATGGTTGTTTTCCTCATAGCTCTGTCAGTATGGCTTTGCACCTTTGTGTTAATTCAGTACTTTCTGAGTTGGAGCCCAACAATCGTTTTTGCTATAGCTCGCTGTTCGTACATTTAGAAACTTAAAATTTCGAAATAAAAAGATAAAATCTATCTTTTGTTTTACGTGTTACGAAGCAATATTTGCCCTTGTTCACGTCATAACAACCTCATTAATCAAAAACAACAAAATCCAATATGCTGCATTTTCCTGTGCTGTGTGTCATAATTATACGCAGAGTTATCTGTGAAATCACATCAATATTGTGCTAAATACCAGACTCCATAATGATCGTTACTATTATTGACACATACTTCAGCCTTGCACGTTTGTGACAATGCACGTCCCCCCAAAAAGCATGTGAAACCAAAGAACTGCAAAGAGCTTTGTTACATCAAAGAAATATATTGCTATTTCTAAAATAAAAGACTTGATCTGATTTTTGTGTGTGTGTGAAAAGTGCACAAACCACGCAACTACAAAGTGCTATTAGTAGGCCCTTGTTACATCAAAGGGACACTTAGAGTGATTTTACTGATCTAAACCTCACGTGCAATCGATTGAATTTTGTGTTAAACAATGCACTTTGAAACCATACAAATGTCTTATTTTCGTCGCGATACAATTGTTTTATATGGTCGAAATAACTATGCATTTCACTGCACGCTCTTCAATAAAAAATAATGACGGTTTCACATAATAGCATACTGATATTTTTTTTTCTCTTCGTTTTAACGAGCTAGTTCACATCACAATATTGATCGCTATGACAAGGAAGAGAGAACACGAAAAAGGGACTGACAAAAAACGAAAATAGCAGCAAAAAGCAAAACCCACAGAGTCTAGAACAAAGCTATAAATATACACAGACGGCTGCATCGCACGTCATAGATTTAAATGTCCCCGCCTGCTCTCATACTGGTAATGATCCGACACACACACACACACACACACACACACACACACACACACACACACACACACACACACACACACACACACACACACACACACACACATACACACACACACATACACACACACACTAACTCTAACACATACACACACACACACACACACACACACACACTAACTCTAACACACACACACACACACACACACACACACACACACACTAACTCTAACACACACACACACACATATGGCGCTGAAATCTGGTATCCGTTTACGTTTAATAATAAAATAAAACAAACAAATACTGATCATTTCTTTGGATCATGTTTATCTAGCAAAAATCCTCATGAATTTGTTCATATCAAATTTTGTCGATTCCTTCTTGGAGTTCATAGAAAAGCTATGTGGATACCTGTACTGGGGGAATTAGGAAGGTTCCCTTTAGGATTAAAAATGTTATCACAAACAATAGCATTCTGGGCGCATATTCTAGACTCCAAACAAGATTCGTATATACATCAATTATATGACTCAATGTTGCACCATCCGACAGAAACGCCATGGCTACAATTTGTTAGACAATCTCTTTGTAACTTAGGTTTTAGTCACGTTTGGCATAACCAATCTACATTAAATGTACACAAATTAAAGTTTGCCATTGACAAAAAACAACAAGAGGAATATATAAGATACTGGACAAAAGAAAAATCAGATACATATTCCAGACTTAAGTTTTATTCTATGATCAGTAAATCTTACGAAATGCAGTCATACTTAATAAAAATTAAGAATAATAAACACAGAAAGATGTTAAGCAGATTAAGGACTAGCACACATTGTCTAAAAATTGAAAGTGGAAGACATCAGAATATCCCTAAAGAAAATCGTCTTTGTATTGAATGCAATGTCATAGAAGATGAAATACATTTTCCAGATAAATGCAATAAATATGTTAAATTAAGGGATCTTCTTCTTCTTCTTGGCGTTCGCAGAGGTTACACAATCAGTCCAGCACTGGTGATAAATGTTGTCGTTTTCTCCAACTCCTGTCGACTGCCGTATAGTTTGGAAATTAAGGGATGAATTTAAAGAAGATGCTTCACATATCAATATGAAATATGCTAACAAAAATCCAAGTAACTTATTTTTAGAAGACGAAGTTCAAGTTCGTCTTGGCAAATTTGTTACGGATTGTTTTAGCATTGTATAATGCATTATTTGTTGTTTGTTGTGTCAATAACTTTACTGGTTCATGACAATAAACATTATTCTATTCTATTCTATTCTATTCTATTCTATTCACACACACGCACACACACACACACACACAAACAGCCTACACACACACACACACACGCACACACATACACAAACACACACATACACACACACACACTAACTCTAACACACACACACACACACACACACACACACACACACACACACACACACACGATACCCATCCATCGCACACAAAAAACACGGTACACCCACCTTCCCACCTTAACTTTCCACCCCACCCACCCTAACACATCAGAATCGAAGCAGCACTGGCTTATTTACAACAAAAAAGAAATGCTGATTAGGCTCTGGCATGCAAGGACTGATTAGAAAAAGCGCAAGAAAAAGAATCCGTTATGTATTTGGGCAGCAGTGTTACAAATCGATAAACTACATGAGAGGTATTGATTCCCGCTGTTAAAATCTCCCCACATCCCGGACATCTTTATCTGATACGTATTAGTCTGAGCAGAAACCTACACGGCGCGGCGAAAACTTGATACTGCTATTAGATATTGACAGAAATCGTAGTCGTTAGGCAGTGAAACATGTATATCCCGGAATATTGGCGCTTTTGCCACATTTGTTAGTGAATATAGTTGAACATGTTAAAGTTATGTTATATATTCAGATTGATTTATCCTCGTTCATTTCAATCTAGGTTTTTTTCTTATTATTCTTCTCTCTGCGAAATAAATTTGATTATCTCACTGATGCGAGCGTCTACAGTTCGAACTGATTTTCTTTCACATTAATCAAGAAACAAAATGTTGAAACATGGTTTGCTCTTGTAATACTGATCTCGAATAAAGACAAAAACAAACTTGCATGTCGACCCAAAATATATCTGATTGTTGCAAAACAAACTTTAATTTTGTATGTGTGACCCTCCACCACGAAATGAGTCGCATGTCACCTCTCGCGGTTCTGCGCTAGGCTTAATATAAGTCCGGGGAGTGTCTGGTAACAGTGTGAGGGTCACCTTAGTCACAGGCTTATAACTCAAACACGTTTTCGCTTTTTTTTCTAAAACGGTTTTCACCACTGGATAGAGCATAACAAACTCTTTAGGAAAATGTAAAACTATGAAAATCATGCAAAGGTGACATGCGACTCATTCTGTGGTGGAGGGTCACATTTTCTAATGTTGGTCGTTTAATTCCCGCTGCTCTTATCCCAAGGCCTTCCAACAGTTGCTGCCCTACACGCCACCAGGTGTGAAAGGCAAAACCCAACCTTCCAACAGTTATGTTTTTGTTATGTATTAGTATTAGTGTTAGGCCTAACAAAAAAAAAATAGGTGTGGTTACGGTAACCCGACCTACCCTATTTTTAGGGGCCGACCCTATAACTTTTTATTACATTTGTCAAATTAAAAAAAACACACACAAGAAAACGAGTGCAGAAAACGCAATGAAAGCGAAAGCGCCCGAGTCGCACACTTATTTCCCTGTCAAGTAGGTTTAATTTGTACACATTAGAAAAAAAAGTTTTAAAAAAAAAGTGATTGCCTACCTTCCTACCCTATTTTTTTGGGCTATGTTACCGTAACCACACCTATTTTTGTTTTGCCTTACAAATCAATAACCTACATGAGAGGCATTGATTCCGCTGTTGAAATCTCCCCACATACCATCTACATCTTTATTCTATTGGTATTAGACTGGGCTCAGTATTACACGGCGTGGCTAAAACTTGATACTGCTATTTGATATTGACAGAAATTGTAGTCATTAGGACGGTAAAATATAGATGTTCTGAACTATTGACGTTTTCGGGATACGGTTTTTGCATAAACTGATTGAATGCTCTCGCATTAGTGAGATAATCGCTTAGCAGTCTCCGGGAGAAGAAAAACATAACAAGAAACCGAAATGATCAATGATATATAAATCTAAATATATTGCATAACCTCAACGTTTTAAGTGTTAGCAAAATGTGCGGTTTTCCAGTGATGAATGTATATTAGGCCAAATAAAAATATATGTTGGTTTAGGGTAACCCGGCCGACCCTGTGTTTTTTTCCCCGCCGACCCTAACACTTTTTTTTCATTTCACAAAAAAGCAAAAACTGTTGTCACATTTTGCGAACCATACTGAGACTAACGGAAGTTACCTCCTTTAAAATCGAATTTTAAGAAAGGATTTTTTTTCTTTTTTAAAGCCGACCTATCTGCTTTGGTCACGTTACCCTAAACCAACATATATTTTTATTTGGCCTTATACACGGAACAGAAAAGCTATGAAACAATATAAATTGCATTTATGAAGCGTTAATTGGTGTATTTTGTAGTAAAATGTGAATACCACTGAACTGCACGTGGTCACCTGGTGACCCAGTAGTTCGCGAGGGTTTGCTTTGAAATTTAGACCTATTAATACTCCTTCCTCCCCCCCCCCCCCCCCCACCCTCCAAATATTTCCTTTGAAAAATGGTCTAGGTCCGCTTTACAAAAAGCGGCTTATCAATCAAATTAATAAATCATCTGAAAGAAGTGACGGAAAACAGATTAAAAAAACAAAACAAGTACCAGCTAGTGTACCTACAATTATTTGTAATAATAAAGAAGAAAAAGACATTTTACACGAAAATCTGCCGACGTTATTTCCACACAAAAACGAGTTTTTGTGTGTGGTATACCTACATTTTACAAGCTTTTGCTATTTCTTGTCATTAAAAAACACTATTCACAACGTATCTGCACCACATATCACACAGGTGCCTCTTTCTCGGTCAGACAAGCCTCGATTTCAACCTTATTTCACGCGTGAATACTGAGCACGCGACGCACATCACAACATTAACAATTCCCTCAACAAGCGTTCTTCGTCAGCCCTTTGTTCGACGTGTTGAAAAACAAAGCTGCATTCGCTTCTGCAGATATTGAATATTTTATACCAGAGGCTTTTACACTCACATAGTCGGACAAGCAAAACTAAGCGTGCATGAAACCATAACGCTTTTGGTCGATGGAAATAACAACAGTGGCGCTCTCGATCACTAAGTATAATATGATGTTTCACTGACGTTTTATAGCCCCCCCCCCCCCCCCCCACCTTCCACCTACTCGTACCCCGTTTCCCATCTCGACCCTCTCCCTATATATATATTAAGTGAAACTGCATCCGAAGCCACGCTCCCGATTGTTATGTTCTTTGTCGAAAACAACAATGCGTCAACTCTTTTGCTAATGTTTGAGTTATACGACGACGACGACGACGACTAAGTAGAATACTGCTACTACTACTACTACAATTGCTACTACTACTACTACTATTAAACATACACTCGCACACACACACACGCGCACACACACACACACACACACACACACACACACACACACACACACACACACATATATATATATATATTATACGCACACACGAACACGCACACACACACACACACACACACACACACTCATGCACATACACACACATACATACACTAACACACACACAAATATAAACACACACATACACACACACACACACACACACACACACACACACACACACACACACACACACACGCTTCAGCTATTACTGTTTTTTGTCAGATCAAAGACTACACAGAAACCTCTGAACAACACACTACGCAAAAACACAATAATATTCATATAAATAACCTTTTAGATAATCGAAACATTCTATTTCTGCACACAGTTATAAGAAACATCTTTGTTCCGCTTTCTTTAGAATAACAATTGAGATGCAGATGCAGCTTTGACTTCCCAAGAGTACTCAAAATAAGTGCAAACAAATGAAAACCAACTTCTAAAATAATTACCCTCTCAGGCTCTTTCGGTTTTGACAAAAAAAAAGGACAAACTTAAAGTAAAACGTCATGTTTACGATAATTTGCTCATAACCATACGACAAATAAACATCATATTTAAGGTGCTTTATACATGCTCTATCAGAGATAACAAAGAAGATAATTATATCTACACAGATCAGTCTCCTTGTTGTTAGGTGTAATTGCACACGGCTGCGTGACACAGTGTTCTGTTACGGTACTGATACTTGTTTATTTGTGGGCGAGGAGGTAATTTGATTAAATATCTGACACCATCCTGCCAAAACACACACACACACACACACACACACACACACACACACACACACACACACACATACACACACACACACACATACAAACGCACACACACACACACACACACACACACACACACACACACACACACACACACACACTCCCTGCTATGTATTAAGATGCAAATACAAACAAGAACGTCCCACTCTAACACAAACCAGACAATTACGTCTTAGTCTGAACCACTCCGATTAAATAACGGGTATGTAAGACATAAAATCAAAACAAACAAAAAAGACTGCCAACGTCCCAAACTTCAGAATCTCTTTTTATTGTTTGTCTGTACACTTAAAAGACCGTTGGGTCGATATATTTGTGACCCTCCACCACGGAATAAGTCGCATGTCACCTTTGCATGATTGTAATATTGT
Source organism: Littorina saxatilis (assembly GCF_037325665.1). Classification (NCBI taxonomy): domain Eukaryota; kingdom Metazoa; phylum Mollusca; class Gastropoda; order Littorinimorpha; family Littorinidae; genus Littorina; species Littorina saxatilis. The sequence goes on from NC_090258.1 coordinate 15,998,437, forward strand.
TACATTTTCCTAAAAAGTTTTTTATGCTCTATCCAGTGGTGAAAACCGTTTTAGAAAAGAGCAAAAACTGTTTGAGTTATAAGCCTGTGACTAAGGTGACCCTCACACTGTTATCAGACACTCCCCGGACTAATATTAAGCCTAGCGCAGAACCGCGCGAGGTGACATGCGACTCATTTCGTGGTGGAGGGTCACATTTGTGAATGTATTGTTTTGTCAATAACAAACGTTCCAACAACCTACCGTTCTTGCTTTTTGATTCTGTACGTAAGACATAGTGTGCAAGACGAAATGCTAACGATAGATGTGGCCGGTTGGTGATTTACTTCCCAAACAATATACCGTAACACGTGAGGATCACGCATTTCTGTTTATGGTTGAATCGTTAATTGTTGAATCAATAGACCTTTTCCGAAAATAACTATCGGGTTTGAATGGGTTGTGAAAGGTTTTTACTCGGATAAACATTGGAGGGGCCAATCACCAGCGAGGGGTGTGTCGTAAACGCGAGGACCGGAGCACGTGTTTGTTCGTTCATGGGCTGAAACTCCCACGGCTTTTACGTGTATGACCGTTTTTACCCCGCCATTTAGGTAGCCATACGCCGCTTTCGGAGGAAGCATGCTGGGTATTTTCGTGTTTCTATAACCCACCGAACGCTGACATGGATTACAGGATCTTTTTCGTGCGCACCTGGTCTTGTGCCTGCGTGTACACACGGGGGGGGGGGGGGGGGGGGGGGGGGGGGGGGTGTTCGGACACCGAGGAGAGTCTGCACACAAAGTTGACTCTGAGAAACAAACCTCTCGCCGAACGTGGGGACGAACTCACGCTGACAGCGGCCAACTGGATACAAAGCCAGCGCGCTACCGACTGAGCTACATCCCCGCCCACCGGAGCACGTGTGAAGTTATTTGTTGCTTGAGAAAAAGCAAGGGCATTCACTCTTTCACAACCCATACAAACCCGACGGAGTTATCTCCGAAAATCGTGTATTGTCAGTTATTTTGTATCAGTCCACACAGTTTTTGAATCGTGTTTGCAGCTTTTATACCAGTGTTTCTTTGTTTTCTCTGATATTGAGTTAGCTTGCTGAGATATTTTTTGGCCATGCCTTGCAAAAAGACAATAGAGCTTGGCCATAGCTGCCTCCAACACCCCCCACCCCCGCACACACACTCACACACACACACACACACACACACACACACACACACACACACACACACACACACACACACACACACACACTCAGGTTCCCACGTCATTATCTCACGAACTGAAGCACAACAATTCTGTAGTCATTACGTTTCCTACGATTGAAAAGTAAGCCTGGGGCTCCCCAAACTTTGCAGTCCATGTGTCCTATATAAATATATATACGCATTACAACCCGAAAAGAAAACCCCGCAATCATCCTAACTAAACAAAATAAGCTATTTAAAAATGTTGTTCTGTTTAATTCGTTGAACTATAAAATATCTTTTAAGATCAGACCCAATATAGTAGAATAGCTTTAATAATCTTAAACCATATTCGATGTTCGCCTGATTATAGCATGTATAGCTTGAACGTGTTTTGTGAGACTTGTATCGGGTTTTACATTCGCTTTCCAATGCATTTGTTTTCATTTACATGACCTTAATACCAAACCATAAAAGGGCATTCGGGTCGTTTTCTCCCTGTGAAAATATAGCAGCAACAAGAGGCTCGCTTCCCAGGTGCTTGTGTTCAAGTGTTATCACTCGTCTGCACTCCTGATAGAATGACCGAGCTTATCACAGTGGTGACACGGGGGTGGGACCTGGATACCGTCTCTGAGAGATAGCAGCAGCAAGAGTCGCACTACCCTGCTGCGTGTGTTTAAGTGCAATCACCCGTCTGCACTTCTGGTAGAATGACCGAGCTTATCACAGTGGTGACACGGGGGTGGGACCTGGATACCGTCTCTGAGTCTGCACATAACGTTGTCCCATGACCCGAGGACCACAGATCCAGCGCTCTACACCAACTGAGCTACCAGGACCCCTTGACTATATTCTCACTACCTCCGGTAACCACCAAGAATCCCCAGGACCGTGACATTGTGTTCGCAAATAAAAATACTGTTTATAGAAATACAGAACTAAAAGGATTCGATGTCATGTACAATAATAGACTGGTGTGAACAGAGGTAAATATTGATCTATGCAGACAAGATTTACCCGTTCTCTACCTTTCAGCTGCCCGTAGAGTAGACCATACATGCATGGGGTTTCTATCAGATTTTTTTGATAAAGGCTGCCAAAAATCCATATATGCAGGATGGTGCAGTTTTAAGCATGCTGTGTTGAATTCTGCACGCTGTTTTGTGTTTTGTAAAGCGATGGTGTCTTTGGATAACTTGCTGGCCTACAGTTCTGAAAGGAGAGTGCACAAGCAAGTGACTTTGACTTACTTGACTTATTCCTGTAGACTCCCTGTGGAGCATAGGGCCGCAACAACTCCTCGCCAACGCACCCGGTTCTGGGCAGCTCCTTTCAGTCGGGGCCATGTCGTGCGCACAAGCAAGTATGCGGTTTCTATGATTTTTTTTAATGAGATTCCAAAAAAATCCATAGCTGAATAAAGGTGCAATTATACGCATGCTGTGCTTAACTTCGCCTACTCTTTTTGTATTTTCTCCAGGAATACAGCCTTGGATACACATGCACCAACAAGTATACAAGTGCATATGTGGTTTCTATATGATTGTATTAAGGTTGCCTCAAAAGTATATTTTATTGATGATGCAATTATAAGCATGTTTTTTTGTTTTTGTTCTTGTTTTTTTTTTTAAGGAACGACGTCTTAAAGATATTTGGCTAGCACAGGTGTCTCAGAAGATGACATTCAAACATGATGTTTTATTTCATATGTCTTGTTTTATTATATAAAAAAAAGAGTCCAAAATCCATTCTAAAGTGCGCGCAGTTGCAAATATGTACAAGCAGGCTGTGTTGAATAGTTTTCTCAAATGGATGATGTCTTGGATGATTTATTTGCTGGCAAAAAGCAAAAAGTCGTAGGACCATTTATTTGTATAACTAGAATGAATACCCGCTTCGCCGGGTACCCAGATTCGCCGGGAAGAAGTAGAGCCGAATGATACCCGGCTTCGCCGGGAAGAAGTAGAGGAATACCCGGCTTCGCCGGGATGAAAGCGTTGTGGACAGTGACCTTCTAAAAATAGTAACGGGAATATCCGGCTTCGCCGGGATGAAAGCGTTGTGGACAGTGACCTTCTAAAAATAGTAACGGGAATATGGATTGACGCCACACGAAGGAAGGGAGATAAACGCAAAACACTGGAGAAGATAAGGAAGAGTTACTGGGAATGGATCTGGGAAGATGAACAGAAAAACCAAAATCGGTTCAGCGCTGCGCGCTGAGAGCACGTGTTGAAAATTCTCATCGACCAGGTTGTGTCCGGGGTCTACCTGAATATGCCCACCAAATTTGAAGCAGATCCATCGAGAACTTTGGCCGTGCATCGCGAACACACACACACACACACACACACACACACACACACACACACACACACACACACACACACACACACATACACACACACACACAAGTCGTATATATATATATATATATATATATATATATATATAGATGATAGCTCAGAATCGATATCACATTAAAGATCAAATTATAGCATGCTGTGTAATATTGTGCACGTTGTTTTCTATTTTCTAGATAAATTGTACGAGTTTTTACGTAATTTGCTGGCACATAGCCCTAAAGAAAACACACAGGCTTGCAGTCTCTATTGGATCTGTTATATAAAGGTTGTCTTTAATCGATATTATTCTATATTACACTGGAGGTGAAATTATAAGCATGCTGTGTTGCATTTTGCACGCTGTTTTGCACTTTCCAAAGGGATGGCGTCTCAAGAAAATGTGCTGGCACACAGCCCTGGTGAGAACCTAATATACGGATGAGGTCTCTATCGTATTTGTGTATAAAGGTTGTCTGAGATCCGTGTCATAGTGAAGGTGAAATAATCGCGTCCTGTTAAATTGTCCACGTAGTTTTGTATTTTTGAAAGGAATAATGATGTTAAGGTAATTTGTTTGTACACCAAGCAGTCTTCAAGTAACATTCAAGTCTCTATCTGATTTCTGTTATATATACATATATAGGCAAAATTATTGTCTTGAATTAATATCACAGTTAGGGTAACATGAGCATGCTATCTAAAGGAATGGTGTTTTGAGGTAATTTGTTTGCACGCATGCAGTCTTCAAGAAACAAAGAAGTCTCTATCTGATTTTGTATACAATGATATATTGTCTGTAATCCATATCACAGTTAGGGTGCCATCAGCATGTTATCTAATTGAATCGTGTTTTGTGGTTATATGTTATCCACAGCGACCATCTGTCCATAGCGACCATCTGTCCATAGCGACCATCTGTCCATAACGACCATCTGTTCATAGCGACCATATGTCCATAGCGACCATCTGTCCATAGCGACCATCTGTCCATAACGACCATATGTCCATAGCGACCATCTGTCCATATCGACCATCTGTCCATAGCGACCATCTGTCCATAGCGACCATCTGTCCATAACGACCATATGTCCATAGCGACCATCTGTCCATAGCGACCGTCTGTCCATAGCGACCATCTATCTACTACGACCACTCTTGATTGGTCCCTTGGTCGGTCTTTATAGAAAGGTTCAACAGTAATAAAGTTGGTTTCTCTTTGTCTTCTGAAATGTTGCACTGCATATGTTATGCCAGAATAATGCTGCTCGGACATTTCGTCAAAGTGATAATGGAAAGAACCAACCATCCAAACAACCAACGAATAAAGTAACCATTACCAGACAGACCAACAGACCAATAGAAAGACCGACAGACCGACCGACCGACAGACAGACAGACAGACAGACAGACCGATAAGGAGCAGAACAAAACAGACCAAACATCGAACACATTTGTACAATTCGTTTTGTAAAGTTCATTCAAATGTCTGGTCGAATTCTTGTAATAGTTTGTCTTTGGAATTGGCGTAGCATCCCCCCCCCCCCCCCCAGTCCTCCCCCTCACCCCGCTTTCCCCCCAGAACGTTTCCCCATCCCTCACAACTACACTCACGCCCTCACATATGTTCTCGTCATCAAAATCATCAATAACAGCCATGCAAATAGACCGGGGAAAAACACGGATCATGGTCACCAAGATCAGTGAAAGAATCACATGCCCCCGTTCACAAATGTTTGAACCGAAATTCACTTAATGTCTACACTCACACACATCACACACGCGATAACAACTTGCAAACGAACGGAGAAAACAAATCCCTCTTATCTAAAAGATTTCTCAAATCAGACTTACCTTCAAACTCCGCAAAGAAGATTCCTCCTCCCTATCGGCCACTCAACGAGCAGGTAAAACCCCAAAAAGAAACCAACCATCTGTAAAATGAAATTCTGAACACAAATCACTCTTTCTCTCCTTCAATCAAGAGTGTATATATATATAAAAAAAAAAAAGTCCTTGTACCTTAACACTCGACGTCACAGTCCCAAGCCACGACTATAAACACATTTCCGATTATAGAAAAAAAAAACCGTAGAAGGAGCGGTAAGCTTTCACTGCTATACCGACCACTACGACAGCGACAACTCTATCTCCATCGCCGTCGCTGCGACGACTGGAAACGGCGGTCTAGTCTGCTAGCCGGGTGTCTGTCTCTCTACTCCCTCTCTCTCACTATCTCACTAACCAATAGTTATGCCGGCGGCGCTTCGGAGTTGAAGCGCTTGTCAGGGGAAATGGTCCCCGCATTCTCACATAGCCTACGGTGACGACTGCAACGGGAGTGTCGTTGTCGCTGCCGCTGGTGGAGAAAGGGTATGGCTGTGGTGGAATGGGGGGGGGGGGGTATGGATAAGAGTGCTGAGTGGTTGAAGGGGATGGGGGTGGAGAGGAAAATAGGGAGGGAGAGTGGGCAGGAAGTGAGGGGGGGAGGGGGGGTGCTGTGTATGACAGGTGGAAGGGTGATTAGTTTGTGAATGTACGGGTGGGTAAAAGGGTTAAATGGGGAAAAGGTGGGATGTGTGCGTGTGAGGGGTGTGTGTGTGTGTGTGTGTGTGTGTGTGTGTGCGTGCGTGTGTGTGTGTATGTGTGTGTGTGTGTGTGTGTGTATATGTGTGTGTGCGTGTGTGTGTATGTGTGTGTGTATGTGTGTGTGTATGCGTGTGTATGTGTGTGTGTGTGTGTGTGTGTGTGTGTGTGCGTATGTGTATGTCTGTGTGTGTGCGTGTATATATATATATGTGTGTGTGTGTGTGTGTGTGTGTGTGTGTGTGTGTGTGTGCGTATGTGTATGTGTGTGTGTGTGTGTAGTTGTGTGCGTGTGTGTGTGTGTGTGTGTGTGGATGTATGAGTGCGTGTGTGGGTGTTTGAAAAACAATGGTTTCTCATCTCATCTTATCTGATCTTATCTTCTCTTCTCTAACTTATCAAATCTTATCTTATCTTACAAATAGAAAACCTGCATGCTTTCTGTGCAAATTGGGCAGTTTGTTTTTCCTGCAATTGTTTGCTCTTGTTTTGCCAATCACCGGTGAGCGATTGTTTTTTAAATGGATTTTTGTTCGCTTAGAGACATCAAAATACCATTTTCACAAGAGAACCAGTAAACTAATCACAAAGGAACACAATCCGACATCAAAGAACACCATTTTTATTAAAATTTAAAGATGACACGGACAGCACTTTAGGTCAGTGTTATTGCAAATATGATATGTGTGCTTGTTATTACATACGTGAACCTATGTTTTAAGTTTGATGTGTGTCGTCCTATACAATTGTTGTTATATTCGTTTACAGGCAGGCACGTTGTGCCGAAGAAAAGTTTCCATTTGTATGTAATATAGTAATGGACAATAAAGTGCTGTTATTGTTATTGTTATTATTATTACCTTGCTGGTTTGGAGAAGAAAAAAAGAACGCTGCATACGCCAAGATTGTAGAATGTTGCATAAACTTAACCTTGTCTTTACAAAAAATGAACAAATTAGAGCGCTAAAGGGTTCAGCAAATGAAAACATGAGAAACACCAGTAACTCTCTGGCGGCGAAACAATTCAACGAAGCACTCAAGCCTCAAAGTGTTTGAGAGCCCCGTAGAGACTTTAGCCGAGACTGCTTGACGTGACCTTTCAAGGTCAGAGAGCGTCAGGGTCTCCGAGTAGCGTCTCGCCGGGGTCACCGCGCAGACGCATCGTTAGGCCTCGAGCTGTCTTCCGGTAGTTGTGAAGATGGTTGGAGTACCGCCAATGAGACAATATTGGCGTAACGATGTTTCTCTCTTTGACTGAGGCAAAATGCTTCAGGTGTAACTGCCTGTTCTCAGGTCTGTCTAGCTTCTATTGCAGGTGTTTTTTTTAAAGTCAATTCTGTTGTTGTTAATGACTGTGTACTTGTTCTTATTAATGGGTTAGTTTGCTTTTATTTTCAAATGTCATGAGTGTGCGTGCGTGTGTGTGTGTGTCGGTGTGTGCGTGTGTGCGTGTGTGTGCGCGTGTGTCTGTGTGCGCGCGCGCGTGTGTGTGTGTGTGTGTGTGTGTGTGTGTGTGTGTGTGTGTGTTTGAGGTGTTTAGTAGAATTGCAAAGCGCTTGGAGTTGTGAATCGGGACTTGCGCTATAGAAAAGTGATTTATTATTATTATTATTATTATCATTATGACGTCGTAACATGGCGGCCCGGAAGTGAGCAGTTTTCCTGCTCCCTGGAATGGCACATGTCACTAAACGATCCTAACGCTGTTCTTGTCAGAAACGCTGCAACGATTCCTTTTCAGGAAGGATGGCGGGTAATTTGTGTCCAACTTGTGTCGTGTAATTTACTTTTCGTGTTCTTGGGGTGGTTGGTTTTATGGACGGGAAATGGACGTTTTGTGTCTGCTAATGTGAGCGCTGTGTTGCCCGCGTTCAACCTGTGGGACTTTTTGTTGTTGAATGTATTTTGTTTTTATTTCATGCGATTGTTGTTATTGATGTTGATTAGAGTGATTGATTTGAATAAAATCTCCAAACTAGTTGTTCGTCAGTTTTACTTTGTTGGGACGCGAACATACACGTCCTTTAATTAGGTTTTCTTTGCGATCCCATCATTTGCATGTCAAATTTATTAATTGAATTATGCTAGCAGTGAACAAGTTTATACTTACACTGAGTGATCACTATACAAATGATTGCCTTCCCTACTATCTGTGAAAACCGATATTTGGCAATTTCTGCAACTTTGAACACTGTTCACAGAAGCCTCTGATTGGATAAATGCGGGGTTAAAATTGGAAACAAATTAATGTAAACAGACTTTACTGAGCACGCTGACTTCCACTTCAAGCTGAATTTCTTAAAATTTAAAGAAGCATCAGGCATAGCACATTATACATTAGATTTTTTTTTTTAAATCTGAAAGGCAGTCTTGGGATGCACATACTAATTTTGACCACAGTGACCGTTTTTCGCAAAAATTGCCACATATAACGCTGCCCACCATCGTGAAAGGCACGCACGTTAACCACTAAGCCACTCCGGCTCTGCAAGTCTCTGTGAGTAAGTGCAAAGACGCGTGTCTGACTTCTTGTGCGTACAGAGCGGTGCGGCAATCTCCATTTATTCTCTGTCGAGGGAAGAAGTAGACAAGACGATCATAAAAGAAAATACTTACTCACCCACGGAGATCGTATCGAAGAAGGGAAAGAAGGCAGCATCAATAATATTACTCCTCCTCTCAAATCAATAATCAATCTGTCTCCTTCTCCTCCTCCTTTGCCTTACAACTCTCCGCGAGTTTCCTCCCTTCTTGGCTCTTCAGTGCTCTGAGCTGTTACGGGCCAAAGGTCAACGATGGCGGATCAGAGAATGTCAAGGGGAACAACTCTGGCATACAAGGGGAGATTACACTGTCCGAGACAGAGCGAGAAACAAGGACGACGTGAGGGCAAGGCGAGAAATGGACATGAGATTGCCAGGATTGTGACTATGGTGTGGGAACAGGAGAGAGATGGAGACAGTTTGTTTCTTTAATGTAATAATTAGTTGCTTGTTAAAGGACGGACAGAGAGAGAGAGAGAGAGAGAGAGAGAGAGAGAGAGAGACAGACAGACAGACAGACAGACAGACAGACAGAGACAGAGAGACAGAGACAGAGAGACAGAGAGAGAGAGAGACAGAGAGACGGAAAGAGACACACAGAGAGAGAGAGACAGAGAGAGACAGAGACACAGAGAGAGCGAAAGGGGATGAGAGAGAGGAGGGAGAGAGAGAAACAGAGAGGGATGAAGAGAGAAACAGACAGACAGACAGACAGACAGACAGACAGACAGAGACAGCCAGAGAAACAGACAGACAGACAGACAGACACAGACAAAAATAAAGAGAGGATTAAAAAAAGAGTTACAAAAAAACAAGATAGAGAAAGAGATATTCCCGCAAGGAAACTGATACCATGGAGAGAGAGAGAGAGAGAGAGAGAGAGAGAGAGAGAGAGAGAGAGAGAGAGAGAGAGACATATATATATAGAGAGAGGAAGAGAGATATATATATAGAGAGAGAGAGATAGAGAAAGAGAGAGAGAGAGGGAGAGAAGGACAGACAGACGGACGGACGGACGGACAAACAGACAGACAGACAGTCAGTCAGAAATAGAAAGATACAGACAGACAGACATTAACAGAGAGAGAATTTGACAGAGAGACAGAGACAAACAGACAGAGACACAGAGATAAAAATATGGAGAGTGTCACGATTTAGTGACATGGATCGAGAAAGTGTCACTCTGTGGGGTGCCTTCTCTTGGTCAATTGCGATAGAAAGCGCCTGTGCTTTCTGTCAACGGCTGGGTTTTAGCTGACCGAGCATAGCGAATACGGGAATTTCGTGTCGCACGGATTTCACGTGGGTGATTTCTGCTGTCGGGGCAAAACTGGCGATAGCTGAACTTGGAATGTGACAAAGTGAGTCACGTGATTTTGTCAAGGTTGTCTGTCTGAGACATATTGAGCGAGTTTTAGCGTCAACTAAGGTGACTCGAGTCGAACCGGAGGTCGCAAAAACTCGGTCCGGTACGACTGGAGTGACGTCACCGGTTAACCAACTTTCAACCTTGCTTCCTGCGTAGGGTCTCTCCAGTTCCAAGATGGCTGCCAAGGCGAGGTGAGAAACTTCTGCAAATATTTTTTGACAAAGTTACGGAGTGTGAGAAGACATTTGTTGTAAATCACTTAGCCTTTCAAAAATTAAGGATACTGGGTTGGATACTGTCTTGGTTTTAATGCATTTTATTTTAGCAGTGATGTTTATTTTGGGAAGAAATGAGGTCAACAGGAGTTTGGGTGCGATTTCGGCTCAAATGTACTTTAGCGCCCTGAACTTTTACCCGGCTGTTTTGCGCTCGATTTTCACGCTCACTTCTTCATTGACGTTCGAATCGATAGTTCGATGTTTTGGCATTACATTCACATCAACAATAAAACAGTACTGCTTGTTCATCATCGTCGTCCATCAACTCTCCACAACAGTAAATCCGTAACGCGCTTGTCGCCATCTTGTTGCAAGGGACGCGACTGGACACAACCCAACAGCGTTTCCGCGAAGAAAAAAACCAGACATGCGCAGTGACCCTACCATAGCTCAACCCTGTTCCTCGCGAAAACTCGCTCACAAACTACACACTCGAAACTCAGCAGCGAGAGAGAAGCGTCGGTGTCAGAATTCTCCTACAAGTTTGATGGTCTTCAACACGTTTAAATACTTCACTGTATATCAATGTTCCATGCTGCTTGCCAGTGGGGCTTAAGAAAGGAACTACAAGGACAGACCACCTTCTCCCTGTATACATGCTGGCTGACAGTCGGGGCGTCAAGGTTTCTCCGCTGTGCGTTTTCACCGCATAAGGATTCAGCGCGAGAGGAGGATGACGGTATTTCTGTGACGAACAGAAGTCATTCGAAAGGAAGCGGATTCGCTTAAAAGAGAGCTACCTACATAAGGCTGTTGAGGTAATAAATCATTATTTAACGCTGTTGACTAGTCTGTGTTTGTGGAATGAAATACTCTCTGTTGTTCTTTCCAGGTAGCGCATAATTTGCTCTTTGTGACGCTAAAATACTAATCTGTATATGGTTTTTGCAGATATGGAGAGAAGGAAGGAAAATAGCTGATTTGTTGTTGTAAAAGTCCGTTTGTGCAGGCCCACGTGCTCGATGAAATATGTCAGGGTGACATGTTTAAAGGTGGTGTGTGAGGGGAAGCATGACATGTTTAGTGCACCGATGCTTTTTGTTGCAGCCTTCTGTTACTGCCAACGTATTCTATTACGCGATACGCTGGGATGCTGTAACCAGGTCGTCCGCGGCATTGCTGTAACCTGCTAACCTGCTATACTGGTGATTTGCTGTCGCTGTCGCCGTCCTACCAGCTACAAATCTACTTTTCCGGTAGACTACGGGAGGACCTTCAGCGACTGAGTGAGGCGCCTGATGTCTCCACTGTTCCCTGCTTCGTTGCCACGCTAACCGGCACTACATTCAACGGAGCAGTTGTGGAGACTACAGACTAATTACGGTCCGCCCACTCAGTGACAAAAAGCTAAGTTGCACCATGTCTTTTGCACCCTTACCACCAAGTCATCTGTATTATTTGTGATTATACTCGAGTGGTGACGACGTGGGGTGTGTGACACCTGAATATAACCAGCACTTTAAGGCAGACAGCTATATTTCCTAACTATACACGGGATCAGCGTGTTATTATTATTTCCTGTACTTTAACTGGCATTTTTGTCAGTGACCACATGTTTTACGTTTTGAACGTAAAAAGAACATCTTTTGGAGTGAAGTCTCGAGGGAGGTGGCGTGATATTACATAAACAGGCGTCTGAAACTTATACTTTTGTTGATTCTATTTATTTGTATGACTGCGAGAATGGATCGTGGTGTGGTTAGTTAGTTAGAAGTAACTAACCGTTCATAATCACCTTAGTGTGATATTGAAACGTGACAGAGAGAAACAAAAGAAAGATACAGACAGTCAGACGGACGGACGGACGGACAAACAGACAGACAGACAGTCAGAAATAGAAAGAAACAGACAGACAGACGGACAGACATTAACAGGGAGAGAATTTGACAGAGACAGAGACAAACAGACAGTGACACAGAGATAAAAATATGGAGAGAAACAAAAGAAAGATACAGACAGACAGACGGACAGGCATTAACAGAGAGAGACTTTGACAGAGAGACAGAGACAAACCGACAGAGACACAGAGATAAAATATGGAGAGAAACAAAAGAAAGATACAGACAGACAGACGGACAGGCATTAACAGAGAGAGACTTGGACAGAGAGACAGAGACAAACAGACAGACACAGAGATAAAAGTATGGAGAGAAACAAAGAAAGATACAGACAGACGGACAGGCATTAACAGAGAGAGACTTTGACAGAGAGACAGAGACAAACAGACAAAGATAGAGATATGGAGAGAAACAAAGACAGACAGACAGAAAGAGAAACATACATTCACGTACATTGTAGTGTGACCAAACTCTATCTCTCATTTTGACGATTTTGTTCATAAAAGGGCAAAACAAACTGAACACTATACGGTTTAAAATAAAAGATAAATGGGAGAAAATAGAAATGCACACTACCAACGACATACTTGTTGCTATGTCGGAGTATAGTGTTAGGTATGCATGAGAATCAAATCCCAAGCCTGGCCTCTGTACATTATCGGACACACGCACGCACACACACACACACACACACACACACACACACACACACACACACACACACACACACACACACACATATATACACATACACACACACTAACACACACTAACACACACACACAAACACACGCACACACACACCACACACACACACACACATACCCCCCACATACACACGACCACACACACACACACATACCCTCCCCCACGCACACACACACACGTGACACACACGGGGAAAGAACAAACGGGTTAAAATAAAAATTCAAAGAACATGGAAATGTACCCTGCCATCGACATTCTCGTTGCAATGCTGGAGTATACACTGTCAGGTATGTATGAGAACCAATTCCCAAGCCTTGCTCCTGCACATTGTCGGACCAAACTAATCAAGCCTTGATCCGATTGCTTGCTATTTCTGTGCCTCTGCTCAAGTCTTTTGGGATACAGCTCGGTAACAGAAAGAGAGAGAGAGAGAGAGAGAGGGGGGGGGGGGGGAAGGGGAGTGAAAGAGAGAGAGGGGGAGAGAGAGATAGAGAGAGAGAGAGACAGAGAGAGAGACAGAGAGAGAGAGGGAGAGAGAGAATGAGAGAGAGAGAGAGACACACACACACACACACACACACACACACACACACCCACACACACGCACACAGACATACGGACGGGCATACAGACGCACATACGGACATACACACAGACACATAGACAAACGGACAGGCAGAGTGGCAGACAGGCAGGCACACAGACAGACAGATAGAAACAGAAGACCTATTGATTTTTGAAGAGAGAGAGAGAGAGAGAGAGAGAGAGAGAGAGGGGGGGGGGAGAAAGAGACAGAGATAGAGAGAGAGATAGAGAGTAAGACAGAGAGAGAGATAAGAGGAGGGAGACTGAGAGACACCAGGAAAGGGACAGACAGACAGGGACAGAGCGAGGTGGATAGAGATCAAACTCACAACCTTTCAGTCTGAGGAATTAGTTGAGTAACACACACACACACACACACACACACACACATAGACACACACACACACACACACACACACACACACATACGCACACACACACAAGCACACTCACACACACACACACACACACACACCTACCCCCCCCCCCCCCCCCCACACACACACACACACGCGCGCGCGCGCGCACACACACACACACGTACACACACACGTACGGGGGAGATCGAGGAGAAATTAGGCTGGCGAAAATGAGACGGTCAGTCTGTGGTCAGAGAGGTCAGCCGTTCACCCTTGTCTGGAGGGTCACACAGCACAGCAGGGCCGGACTACCGGGGGGGTTATGGGGGTTGCGCAACCCCCCCCCCTAGCCTAAACATGTACCTTACTTATTTAATTTTTTTTTTATTATTGCTTATTTTATGCCGTTTCATGCAAGGAGCGACCATTTTTCTATCTCAGAATATGACCTACCCGTCAGCTTCAGGGGGCTTCGCCCCCTGACCCCCACAACGAGGGGGGGGGGTGTTCTAGGGTTTCCGGACCCCCCCCCCCCCCAGCCAAAAAATAAAAATATTGAATGAGGTATGCATTTCTTTATTTTACATTGAGTTTCAATTTTTGGGGTATTAATCAGTGACAAAATCTGCTGCCTGAAACTGGTAATGATCATCCTCAGAATGCACCAGATTGCACCATTTTGCATCCTTTTTTTCAAAATTTTCCGGGGGGGCATGCCCCCGGACCCCCCTAGCAAGCTAGGCGCTTCGCGCCGTCGGCTCGGCGCTTCGCGCCTTCACACCCATATCTTCACAATATACTTTTGAAAAAAACCAGTCATAAAATGAACTGATCCGCCCCTGCCGCCAGGGGGGACATCCCCCTGGGCCACCACTGGCAACCCCCCCCCTCCTCTTCGCCTAGTCCGGCCCTGCACAGGGTATTAGTGCCGAGGCTGACCACAATCAGCTGAGCTGGCTACCGTTTTGTCACTCATTCATTAACACTGGCCGATGAGAAAGGGGAGGGAAGTAGGGGGGGGGGGGGGGCTGGGGCGGGGCAGGGATGGTATGGCTGTATAGGAGAACAATGAAGAAGACTAGCAAAGGATGCGATGTCCAGTGAATGCGAGTCAAAGGTGTGAATGGTTTCTGCAACTCCCGCTGTGGTTTAAAAACAACAAACAAACAAGCAAAAATATACAGAAACAAACAAAATATGCAAACACACATCAGGAATCCAGTC
>NC_090258.1:16013655-16016155 GCF_037325665.1 Littorina saxatilis
GCATCACTGATGCAAACATTCTGTTTTGAATTCAGCGTGGCTGTTTGTGTGTGTTCTGTGCGATGTGTTGTGTGTCGGCATGTTTGTGTGTGTTCTGTGCGATGCGTTGTGTGTTGTGTGTCGGAATGTTTGTGTGTGTTCTGTGAGATGTGTTGTGTGTTGTGTGTCGGCATGTTTGTGTGTGTTCTGTGCGATGTGTTGTGTGTTGTGTGTCGGCATGTTTGTGTGTGTTCTGTGCGATGTGTTGTGTGTTGTGTGTCGGCATGTTTGTGTGTGTTCTGTGCGATGTGTTGTGTGTCGGCATGTTTGTGTGTGTTCTGTGAGATGTGTTGTGTGCTGTGTGTCGGCATGTTTGTGTGTGTTCTGTGCGTTGTGTTGTGTGCTGTGTGTCGGCATGTTTGTGTGTGTTCTGTGAGATGTGTTGTGTGTCGGCATGTTTGCGTGTGTTCTGTGAGATGTGTTGTGTGTCGACATGTTTGGGTGTGTTCTGTGAGATGTTGTGTGTGTTGTCACAGTGTGTCGGCATGTTTTTGTGTGTTCTGTGAGATGTGTTGTGTTCTGTGTGTCGGCATATTTGTGTGTGTTCTGTGAGATGTTTTGTGTGTTGTGTGTCGGCATGTTTTTGTGTGTTCTGTGAGATGTGTTGTGTGTTGTGTGTCGGCATGTGTTTGTGTGTTTTGTGCGATGTTTTGTGTGTTGTGTGTCGGCATGTTTGTGTGTGTTCTGTAAGATGTGTTGTGTGTCGGCCTGTTTGTGTGTGTTCTGTGAGATGTGTTGTGTTCTGCGTGTCGGAATGTTTATGTGTGTTCTGTGAGATGTGTTGTGTTCTGTGTGTCGGCATGTGTGTGTGTGTTCTGTGAGATGTGGTGTGTTCTGTGTGTAGGCATGTTTGTGTGTGTTCTGTGCGATGTTTTGTGTATTGTGTGTCGGCATGTTTTTGTGTGTTCTGTGAGAAGTGTTGTGTTCTGTGTGTAGGCATGTTTGTGTGTGTTTTGTGCGATGTTTTGTGTGGTGTGTCGGCATGTTTTCGTGTTTTCTGTGAGATGTGTTGTGTTTTGTGTGTCGGCATGTTTGTGTGTGTTTTGTGCGATGTTTTGTGTGTTGTGTGTCGGAATGTTTTTGTGTGTTCTGTGAGATGCGTTGTGTGTTGTGTGTCGGCATGTTTGTGTGTGTTCTGTGAGATGTGTTGTGTGTTGTGTGTCGGCCTGTTTGTGTGTGTTCTGTGAGATGTGTTGTGTGTCGGCATGTTTGTGTGTGTTTTGTGAGATGTGTTGTGTGTTGTGTGTCGGCATGTTTGTGTGTGTTCTGTAAGATGTGGTGTGTGTTGTGTGTCGGCATGTTTGTGTGTGTTCTGTGCGATGTGTTGTGTGTCGGCATGTTTGTGTGTGTTCTGTAAGATGTGGTGTGTTGTGTGTCGGCATGTTTGTGTGTGTTCTGTGAGATGTTTTGTGTGTTGTGTGTCGGCATGTTTGTGTGTGTTCTGTGCGTTGTGTTGTGTGCTGTGTGTCGGCATGTTTGTGGGTGTTCTGTGAGATGTGTTGTGTGCTGTGTGTCGGCATGTTTGTGTGTGTTTTGTAAGATGTGTTGTGTGTTGCGTGTCGGCATGTTTGTGTGTGCTTTGTGAGATGTGTTGTGTGTTGTGTGTCGGCATGTTTGTGTGTGCTTTGTGAGATGTGTTGTGTGTTGTGTGTCGGCATGTTTGCATCAGGGTGCTTCTTTTGCGAGTAGAATTATGTACTACATATGCCGCACTTGTGTTCACAACTGTTTACAGAAAGTGTTTTCAGAAATGGAATACGTCAGTTCAGATGTTTTTGTGTAAGGGCGGGTGGAAAGATAAAGCCTTACAGCTTGAATACTTGTAAAAAGAACCTCAGTCCGTCAGTCAGTCTGTGTTGTTTAACATGCGGCATGTCTGTCTGCCACCTCTCTCTCTCTCTCTCTCTCTCTCTCTCTCTCTCTCTCTCTCTCTCTCTCTCTCTCTCTCTCTCTCTCTCTCTCTCTCTTTTTCTCTCTCTCTCTTTCTCTCTCTCTCTCTTTCTCTCTCTCTCTTTCTCTCTCTCTCTCTTCTTCTTTTCTACCTTTTAAGTCTCTCTCTCTCTTTCTCCCCCTCTCTCTCTCTCTCTCTCTCTTTCTCTCTCTCTTTCTCTCTCTCTCTCTCTCTCTCTTCTTCTTTTCTACCTTTTAAGTCTCTCTCTCTCTCTCTTTCTCCCTCTCTCTCTCTTTATCTCTCTCTCTTTCTCTCTCTCTCTCTCTCTCTCTCTGCCCCCCCCCCCCCCCCCCCCCCCCCCGTTTCTTACTCTGTCTGTCTCGTCCTTCACCCTATGTTACAGGTTTTCTTGTCCCTTCTTTCCTTCTTTACCATCTCCGTTTCCCACATTAGAGAAAAGGACAGTGACGAAATGGCACATTAAGGGAGGGAACGGTCTCTTGGCGTTGACGGAGCTGATCATTTTCCGAGCTACAAAGTAAAGAAAACACAAACTCGAACTGGTCGTCT
>NC_090258.1:16021155-16041155 GCF_037325665.1 Littorina saxatilis
AAAGTGTACTGCTGGAATTCATGTAAGGGGCATTACTTGTTGGCGTTATCTGTCCTTTTCACAATCAGGGCGTCTCCGGAATTGAATCTACATTTACTGTATTGAGTAGTGAAATGGTGTTGTACGGATCTAAAAACCAATTGATGGTTCCTTTCCTTTTGAAAGAAGGCAGCGTACTTAAACCGATGAAACAACAAGTATATTTCTTGGCCGCGGCAGTTGACGTAACGCCAAAAATGTGTTTAAATCGCCGGAAACGTTGTCGTCATTTTGACAGAGCTCGAACAGTTCTGGGGGAAAAGAAGACGCAGAGGATAAGCTGCCTTTAATGAGATACGATACCGACACATGCACAGCGTTGCTGTGATCTTACCAGTAATGTTATACTGTTGTCACGAAGAAGTAACCAAACAAACTGCATTCTCAACATTCGTTGTCAATTCCTCAGGAAACATGCAGAATAATAATAATAATAATAATTGTCAGTAAGTACTGGTGTCACATGACTGATGTGAACCAGTTGATTGGCTAATGGCGATGCGCTAACTGAAACTGTTAGCGCACTCCAAGAGTGCGCTAACTTTTCCATAAAGCGTATTCTTCCGTCCTTTGCCTAAGCGAGACTGTACTCTCATCCTCAGAATTAATTAATGGCATGTAGCTTATATTCTCCACAATACCAATGACCATAAATTTCCTGCTTCTCAATTAAAGCAGAAGCGGTTTTTTTCTGACAAATTGCATGTGCCTGTGCCACAGTTGCCACTGATCTAAAAATAGAACCCGCTGTGTCTAATTTGTCAGTTTCGACTTGCAAAGATTCTTCTCATAATTATGCCGTGTTAGTATAGTGGCATGTAGCTTATTATCTACATTACCAAATGATGAGTTAGTATATAATTCCCAGCATCTAACAGAAAACACAAGTGTTATTCCGGCTAGATCAGCATTTGGAATTATACGTAGCAGACTACACTGAAATACGACTGCATCTGTTCAGTAAATGAATGGTTTCCGTATTATTATTTTAAGGCAAGAACAATCGGAATCGAAAACGTGTAGTGTTTAGAACGGTCTTACCATATATAAGACTTTTTTTTTTTTTCCCCCTTTGCCCTCGTACCTATATTTAAGTCATTCACACAAAATACATGTATGGTAATTCACACACAATCAACAATCACTTAAATTCACTGAAATATAATGATAAGTTGAGTAGTTACGTGGAGGAATATCTGTCCCTCGATGACGTCGTTTCAATGTTTATATTTGTGGATTCTTATCTCACTCGTCTTTGTGCCTAGTTTGAGTGCTGTGTGTGTGTGTGAAATGGAGTGACTTAGTAAACAGAGGGTTTTTTGGTTTTGTTTTAAACCTCAGTTGCATGCAGGTTTGCTACAACAATTATTTTATGCCTTATTTTTTTTTATTTTTTTTTTCGTGTGTGGCTTGGAGCAAACCTTCTTCATAGGTCTTTTCTTTTCTCAGTCAAATGTGTACATTTTTAAATCAACAAACTTTATCAGTAAACTAATATGTTTAAGTAAATAAATAAAAATAATCATAACATAAATTTATTCCTAATGTTCAGCTCAGTTTCCAATAATACACCCAAATCTAACTTTTTCCCATATTTAAATTTTCCAATGGTCATTTTGGTGATTAAAATACAATAATTCACAAAATAAACATAATCATTTTTCAAACTTTCCCTAAAATAACCCAAAAATACATGTTCTTCATTCAAAATAATGGCAACATGTATTTTCTTATAAACAAAATCTTTACATATTTTCCAACCCTTCATCACCTCTTGGCAACTAAAAAAGAAATGTTCAAGAGTGTCTAATTCATTACAAAATTCACATTTATTCGATGTTCGTAATCCCATTTTGTTTAATAAAATATTGGTTGGATATATTCTATGTAATAATTTCCAGTGCAGCAGACGTAATCTTTCTTCTTTTGTGCTGTTAACAGCCAATAACCAGTTTCTTTTATCCAAATCTACATTATGTTTTCGTTTCCAAAAATCACAGGCACTCGGAATCTGGACATCAAGATCAACTAAACATGCTCTAATAAACTTTGCTGTTATTTTTCCACCATTAATAATGAAATCCTGCAATGTAAAATATTGATATGGTAATGTGTCTGTGCGTCTGGATTTAAGTGCTGTGCATAATGCATTATATTCAAACTGTCTGGATGGTGTATAACCCACTTTTTCACATAAATCTTCAAAAGAAATAATAATACCATTTTCATTCATGACATCCTTTACAAATGAGATATGTTTTATAAAATCTTTAAAAAATAGGCATTTATGTTTAAATTGAATATTCATATTGTTCCAAATGCATTGGTCCTTCAAATGTACTGGTTCAAAATTATACTTTTCACAGAAAACACTTTTATTGTCAAGCCAAGTTAATAACACTTGTTTCCAAAACAATGATCTGCAACTATTGAGGCCATTCATCGTTTTCGAAGATGCATTTGAGTCAAAGCACGATAAACCAATGCCCAGACATGCCAGACAATATCTTGGAATAACAGACCAATACTTTTGTGTGGAGTTATGCAAATTAACAAGCCAGGAAATCATAAATGAGTTGTGCATATCTACTACGTTTATCATATTCAAACCACCATAATCTTTTTCTTTACACATAACTGTTCGTCTTACTTTTTCAAATGCGCGCGTATTTGAATACTTTTTCTTCCAAATAAACATAAACAAAATGGAATTAATATGGTGTAACACATGATGAGGTACTGCCAGAGACTGGAAAATATAAACGAATTGAGATATAAGAAAGGTTTTAACAATACAAATTTTACCTTGTATACTTAAATTTCTTTTTGACCAATTGGCGATTATTTGTTGTATTTGTTGAATTTTCTTTGACCAGTTTTCCATATATAACTTAAGACTTATTACCAGCCTGCCTCATGCGTGCAGACTCAGTGCAACGTGACGAGCAATTTTTGTTTTTGAAATGAGACTGTCGCACAGTGGTTCGATTGCCATAACCTAGCAGACGACATAAACCCCGCTCAGCAAATTAACATGTTGGGCAAATGTGAACGATAAAACGATGGGGATATAATACGTGTAGGGTTCAGAGCATTCTTACCGTTCATATTTAGTACCAGACTCCCCGATGAGTGAAGATACCACACGAGAAACATGCCACATTTATTTTGAAAATGTGCTAACCGTCGACCTTAGGGGTTAGCCAATTCAAGGGGAGTCACTCTGCACAGTCAATCCGTCGAAGCTTGACTGGAGGTTTCGAATCGCATATAACTAAGGCACACACAAAAAATAGTCTGTTTACGGTAGCATAGGCAAAACAAATAGGGTCGGTAGGTCGGTTTTTATTTTTTCCAAAAGATTAAAATTGTAAGCTATTTTGCCAAAAAACAAAGACTTTTTTTTCCCCAAATGCCCCCAAAAAGTCTAGGGTCGTGGGTAAAAAAATGGTCGGTCAGGATACCGTAAACAGACTTTTTTTTTGCACAAGAACACAGTCCTTTCTCCGAGTTCAAATGAGGTCTCTCTGAAAGACTTATGCCTATTCAAATGCGCGAAGCAAAATGTGCGTGTTGTATCTTCTTTTTTTCTCTGGCGGTACCGACAATATCGTTATTGAAACAATCCCAGTGCACTAAGGGATTTAAAGAGCAAATCTCGAAAATAATTATTGAAATCAGCGCTATGCGCTTCGTTCAGTAATGAATTTTATCGATTTGCTCTATAACTCCCTTAGTGCACTGAGATGTCTGAATAACTTAAATAATAATAATAATTGTCAGTAAGTACTGGTGTCACATGACTGATGTGAACCAGTTGATTGGCTAATGGCGATGCGCTAAAACTGTTAGCGCACTCTTGGAGTGCGCTAACTTTTCCACAGAGCGTATTCTTCCGCCCTTTGCTTAAGCGAGAGTGTACTCTCATCCTCAGAATTAATTAATGACATGTAGCTTATATTCTCCACAATACCAATGATTAAGACCATAAATTTCCTGCTTCTCAATTAAAGCAGAAGATGGTGTTTTTTTCTGACAGATTGCATGTGCCTGTGCCACAGTTGCCACTGATCTACAAATAGAACCCGCTGTGTCTAATTTTTCAGTTTCGACTTGCGAAGATTCCTCTCATAATTATGCCATGTTAGTGGCATGTAGTTTATTGTCCACATTACCAAATTATGAGTTAGTATACAATTCCCAGCAGCTAACAGAAAACACAAGTGTTATTCCGATAACGTAGCAGCAGAGACGGTAGCAGCTAGATCAGCACGTAGCAGACTACACTGAAATACGACTGCATCTGTTCAGTAAATGAATGTTTTCCGAATTATTATTTCAAGGCAAGAACAATCTGAATCGAAAACGTGTAGGGTTTAGAACGTTCTTACCATATATAAGACTTATTACCACCTGCCTCATGCGTGCAGACTCAGTGCAACGTGACGAGCAAAGTTGTTTTTGAAATGAGACTCAGTGCAGTAGCAGACGACATAAATCCCGCTCAGCAAATTAACATGTTGGGCAAATGTGAACGATAAAACGATGGGGATATAATACGTGTAGGGCTCAGAGCATTCTTACCGTTCATATTTAGTACCAGACTCCCCGATGAGTGAAGATACCACACGAGAAACATGCCACATTTATTTTGAAAATGTTCTTTCCGTCGACCTTGGCAAGGGGCAAAACTCTGCACAGTCAATCTGTCGAAGCTCGATGAAGGTTTCGAATCGCAAATAATGAAGAGCACAGTCCTTTCTCCGAGTTTAAATGAGGTCTCTATGAAAGATCATCACTTTTTAGCTTAACGCTACACTGGAATTTACCAACAGAAATTAAAACAAGAGTTTGCGTGTGACGAAAGCACGACACACTTGAGACAGCCCACACACAAGTAGATCCAGTGACACAAACCTGACCACACAGTTACGCCTGTCCAAATGCGCGTTGCAAAATGTGCGTTTGGAATCTTCTTTTTTATCTGGCGGTACTGACAATATCGTTATTGAAACAATCCCAGTGCACTAAGGGATTTATAGAGCAAATCTCGAAAATAATTATTGAACTCAGCGCTATGCGCTTCGTTCAATAATGAATTTTCTCGATTTGCTCTATAAATCCCTTAGTGCACTGTGATGTCTCAATAACTTAAATAATAATAATAATAATAACAATAATAATAATAATAATAATAATTGTCAGTAAGTACTGGTGTCACATGACTGATGTGAACCAGTTGATTGGCTAATGGCGATGCACTAAAACTGTTAGCGCACTCTTGGAGTGCGCTAACTTTTCCACAGAGCGTATTCTTCCGCCCTTTGCCTAAGCGAGACTGTGCTCTCATCCTCAGAATTAATTAATGGCATGTAGCTTATATTCTCCACAATACCAAATGACCATAAATTCCCTGCTTCTCAATTAAAGCAGAAGTGGTTTTTTTTCTGACAGATTGCATGTGCCTGTGCCAGTGCCAGTGATCTAAAAATAGAAGCCGCTGTGTTTCATCTAATTTTCGCCGACTTGCATAGATTCTTCTCATATGCCGTGTTAGTGGCATGTAGCTTATCATCCACATTACCAAATGATGAGTTAGTATACAATTCCCAGCGGCTAACAGAAAACACAAGTGTTATTCCGATAACGTACCAGCTAGACCAGTTTGGAAGACTGACTCGATCGACTCTGTAGCAGACTACACAGAAATACGACTACATCAGTTCAGTAAATGAATGGTTTCCGAATTATTATTTCAAGGCAAGAACAATCGTAATCGAAAACGTGTAATGTTCAGAACGTTCTTACCATATATAAGACTTCAATCAATCAATCAATCAATGAGTCTTATATCGCGCATATTCCGTGGGTACAGTTCTAGGCGCTCTGCAGTGATGCCGTGTGAGATGAAATTTTATACGGCCAGTAGATTGCAGCCATTTCGGCGCATATTTACCTTTCACGGACTATTATTCCAAGTCACACGGGTATAGGTAGACAATTATTAACTGTGCCTAAGCAATTTTGCCAGGAAAGACCCTTTTGTCAATCGTGGGATCTTTAACGTGCACACCCAATGTAGTGTACACGGGGGGAGGTTCGGACACCGAAGAGAGTCTGCACACAAAGTTGACTCTGTGAAATAAATTTCCGCCGAACCTGGAATCGAACTCACGCTGACAGCCGCCAACTGAATACAAATCCAGCGCGCTACCAACTGAGCTATATCCCCGCCCAGCCTGCCTCATGCGTGCAGACTCAGTGCAGACTGCAGTGGTTCGATTGCCCAGGTAGCCTAGCAGACGACATTAACCCCGCTCAGCAAATTAACATGTTGGGCAAATGTGAACGATAAAACGATGGGGATATAATACGTGTAGGGTTCAGAGCATTCTTACCGTTCATATTTAGTATCAGACTCCCCGATGAGTGAAGATACAACACGAGAAATATGCCACATTTGTTTTGAAAATGTGCGAACCGTCGAGTCCCGCTTCGAGTCAATTCAAGGGGAGTCACTCCGCACAGTCAATCCGTCGAAGCTCGACTGGAGGTTTCGAATCGCAAATAATGAAGAGCACAGTCCTTTCTCCGAGTTCAAATGAGGTCTCTCTGAAAGATCATCACTGTTCAGATTAACGCTACACTGGAATTTACCAACAGAAATTAAAATGCGTGTGACGAAAGCACGACACACTTGAGACACCCCACACAAAAGTAGATTTTTTCTGTACACGACCTGACCACACAGTTATGCCTATTCAAATGCGCGTTGCAAAATGTGCGTTTGGAATCTTCTTTTTTCTATGGCGGTACTGACAATATCGTTATTGAAACAATTCCAGTGCACTAAGGGATTTATAGAGCAAATCTCGAAAATAATTATTGAATTTTCTCGATTTGCTCAAAAATCCCTTAGTGCACTGGGATGTCTCAATAACTTAAATAATAATAATAATAATTGTCAGTAAGTACTGGTGTCACATGACTGATGTGAACCAGTTGATTGGCTAATGGCGATGCGCTAAAACGACATAAACCCCGCTCAGCAAATAAACATGTTGGGCAAATGTGAACGAAAAACCGATGGGGATATAATACGTGTAGAGTTCAGAGCATTCTTACCGTTCATATTTAGTACCAGACTCCCCGATGAGTGAAGATACCACACGAGAAACATGCCACATTTATTTTGAAAATGTGCTTACCGTCGACCTTGGCAAGGGGCAAAACTCTGCACAGTCAATCTGTCGAAGCTCGATGAAGGTTTCGAATCGCAAATAACTAAAAGCACAGTCCTTTCTCTGAGTTTAAATGAGGTTTCTATGAAAGATCATCACTTTTTAGCTTAACGCTACACTGGAATTTACCAACAGAAATTAAAACAAGAGTTTGCGTGTGACAAAAGCACGACACACTTGAGACAGCCCACACAAAACGTCAGTCTTCCACGACCTGACCACACAGTTATGCCTATTCAAATGCGCGTAGCAAAATGTGCGTTTTTAATCATCTTTTTTCTCTGGCGGTACTGACAATATCGTTATTGAAACAGTCCCAGTGCACTAAGGGATTTATAGAGCAAATCTTGAAAATAATTATTGAACTCAGCGCTATGCGCTTCGTTCAATAATGAATTTTCTCCATTTGCTCTATAAATCCCTTAGTGCACTGGGATGTCTCAATAACTTAAATACTAATGCACAATATTTAAATAACGCATGTATCCAGGGTTTAACCCTGCTCAAAGCGCTGAATCCTGGACATAATTTTAACGTGACGCCATTATTTGCATTATGCCGTCTTCTCTAACTTTAATAATAATAAGAACATTTATATAGCGCTAAATCAAAAACTTTCGTTAAAAAGGCTTGCTCTAAGCGCTTGACATCTAAACTAAAACGTCATTCACACTCTTTACAATGATGTACAAGAACTTCATGTCACACTCTTTCATTCAGTATACAGCACCATTCACACAGTTGTTATTCTGTACAAGACAATAAGTTAGTCTAACATTTAGAATGTTCATAAGATGAAAACAAGAGAAAACCAGACTGATTAAAACAACTGTTTAGTGCTAACAAAGCATGAATCTTAATGATAACGTAATACATGTTTAACTGTTAAGACCATAAAAAACCTATATGCTAAAATAACTTCGAACTTTTAAGAACTTCTTATAAGATACACAGCACATCTAGATAAACACCAGAATGATAAAACAAAAGGCAACTCATTAAAACTATTAAATGCATCAATGTCTAAAACACAAAAGACTCAAATATAAGATACACAATTCTCTAGAATTGTTTATTAAAACTGAAACCGACCTGCTCAAAGTAAACCATACCCACCCCCTCCCTACCCACCCCCAACCCTCCTCCTACACTAAATACTAATTATTTCTACTCTTAACTTCCCAACTACACGTTATCCATAAACTATGCACAGGAACATGTGTGTCAGCATTATGTGGCACCGACATGACTTGTGCATATCTAGCTTACAGCTAAGGGTTAAAGTTAAAGGACTACTGCAGTGAAAAATTATATTTATAATAATTTAAAACAAAAGACAAAAATAACAAGCTGAATAGAGAACTTTGCTCTGGTTTTGACGTCACAGACTTCCCTTTGAACAAGAGAACCGAGGAAAGACGTCTTGGTTTGTGTAATCGATGTTGTTTGTCATAAAATCACCGAAACTGTAATGGCTTTTGCCGAGAAAAATAACGGAGTACAGCATGTTTGAAAGACTATATAAATGAAGAAATGATAGAATAAATGAAGCTTTAACAAAAGTTAATAAAAGGAATTCTTGACACAATCTATATAAAACATTGAAATAATAGACAAGTATATAAACTGTTGAAAGAGAGTCTTACAAAAAAGGAACGAAAAAAAAATAAGCAAGAACAAAAGAAGTAAAGAAAAGAAGAAAGAAGGAATGAATAAACACATATTCATATCGTACCTCAGGAAAAAAATTCTATTTTTAAAAAGCGTCTCATCCGGGCAGCCGTGACAGCTATGATTGGAAGAGGAAGTGTCCTTTTTATATTTAGTCAAGTTTTGACTAAATATTTTAACGTAGAGGGGGGAATCGAGACGAGGGTCGTGGTGTATGTGTGTGTGTGTGTGTGTGTGTGTGTGTGTCTGTCTGTCTGTCTGTGTGTGTGTGTAGAGCGATTCAGACTAAACTACTGGACCGATCTTTATGAAATTTTACACGAGAGTTCCTGGGATTGATATCCCCGAACGTTTTTTTCATTTTTTTGATAAATGTCTTTGATGACGTCATATCCGGCTTTTCGTGAAAGTTGAGGCGTCACTGTCACGCCCTCAGTTTTCAACCAAATTGGTTGAAATTTTGGTCAAGTAATCT
Source organism: Littorina saxatilis (assembly GCF_037325665.1). Lineage (NCBI taxonomy): Eukaryota > Metazoa > Mollusca > Gastropoda > Littorinimorpha > Littorinidae > Littorina > Littorina saxatilis. Next base: position 16,030,582 of record NC_090258.1, read on the forward strand.
TCGACAAAGCCCGGACTTCGGTATTGCATTTCAGCTTGGTGGCTTAAAAATTAATTAATGACTTTGGTCATTAAAAATCGGAAAATTGTAAAAAAAAATAAAAATTTGTAAAACGATCCAAATTTACGTTCATCTTATTTTCCATCATTTGCTGATTCCAAAAACATATAAATATGTTATATTTGGATTAAAATCAAGCTCTGAAAATTAAATATATAAAAATTATTATCAAAATTAAATTGTCCAAATCAATTTAAAAACACTTTCATCTTATTCCTTGTCGGTTCCTGATTCCAAAAACATATAGATATGATATGTTTGGATTAAAAACACGCTCAGAAAGTTAAAACAAAGAGAGGTACAGAAAAGCGTGCTATCCTTCTTAGCGCAAGTACTACCCCGCTCTTCTTGTCAATTTCACTGCCTTTGCCATGAGCGGTCGACTGACGATGCTACGAGTATACTGTCTTGCTGAAAAATGGCATTGCGTTCAGTTTCATTCTGTGAGTTCGACAGCTACTTGACTAAATGTTGTATTTTCGCCTTACGCGACTTGTTTTACCTTCCGACGTTGAAGAAGCGAGCCAAGCGAGGCCATTAGGACTAGAGTGGTAAGCATACTGTCTGTGTAATGCAAATGTAAACACTCAGTGTTGACTTTTTTACGTTCAATATTGCTAGGAAAGTAGTTTTTAATGCGCTCCACTGTAACCATTGCTTGGAAACTGGTTCGTGCGCGAACGCTTGGGAAAGAAATAAGGTGCAACATGGGATTGGATTGAAATGGGAGCTAGCGTGTCAGTGTGTGTGTGGGGAGTGGGGGGTGGGGGTGGTGGTGGATGTGAGTGTGTGTGGGTGTATGTGTATGTGTATGTGTGTGTGTGTGTGTGTGTGTGTGTGTGTGTGTGTGTGTGTGTGTGTGTGTGTGTGTGTGTGTGTGTGTGTGTGTGTGTGTCCAAATAATAGTGCAAAGAAATGAACGCACATTTTATAGACTTGTACGTATTTTGTTTGTAATATGCAGATTAATATTCCATCAAATTACGAGTAACCCTAGCTTTAAAGTCACGTGCCTTCAAGCAAATAACACCTTTAGTGAAATGAGCATCAGAACCAAATTTATGTAAATGAGAGCAAACAATATTTATGGAAAACACAATGCAATAACAACCGGAGGAAAAGATGAGTACAAGAAAAGTTCAAGAAGGCAAGCCAGTTCTGGGCACGTAAAATATAATTATTATTGTTTTTCAATTTTAATCAAAAAATCATCCATGAAATGTCATTATTAAAAACAAAAACACAAAAGCACCCACATTACAAATTATGCCTACATATGTGGCAACACACTTACTTTAAATCGATTGTATCACCAACTAGTGCTTGGCACATCACTGTTTGGCATAATTGAAAATGATGTTGCTTGAACTCAAAACGGCAGAGAGTACGCCATTGACAAGCAGAAAGTGAAAAAGGCTCTCCTCCTATTCTGGATTCTTTTTCTCAACGTAATTCCCTGCTCTCCCCCCTCCCCCTCCCCCACCCCTCCTTTCTTCCAACCTAATCTTCCTGTCCTCTCTTTATCCCTTCTCAATTCCTCGCTCCTTCTAAAATCGTCAGTACTGTCGCGATCTCATCCAAAACCAACCAATCGAAAACAGTAATACTCTTGATGCCCGGGCTTCAGCCAGTCAAATCCGCTGTCTCTCCGGCGATGCTGAGAAAACAATTTCTGGGATCTCGATCGAATGGCTAAAAATAGCCCCCGAGCCGTCTAGAGTTTGCCAGCACAATCTTTAAGTCTTTGCCCAAATCAAACCAATCAAGTAGACCCCAAAGAAACCCCCTGAGGGCAGAGATGGATGGAACGAGAGAGAGAGAGAGAGAGAGAGAGAGAGAGAGAGAGAAAGAGAGAGAGAGAGAGACAGAGAGACAGAGAGAGAGACAGAAACAGAGAAAGAGACAGAGAGAGAGAAATCCAAAGAGAGAGAGGGAGAGAGAGAGAGAGAGACAGAGAGACAGAGACAGAGAGACAGAGACAGAGAGGCAGAGACAGAGAGAGAGAGACAGAGGGAGAGACAGAGAGAGACAGAGAAAAAGAGAGAATAACAATGACAAATCTTTATTTTTCGAGGGTAACAAGAATAAGCATAGATATGCTTATTTGCATCTAGCATCCGCCCTAAAGAGGAACTAAGCTATTTTATTACAACTACTAAAAAAAAATCGTTTACATAAAACATAATTAATGGTAGAACATATAACAAGAGAGAGAGAGAGAGAGAGAGAGAGAGAGAGAGAGAGAGAGAGAGAGAGAGAGAGAGAGAGAGAGAGAGAGAGAGAGAGAGAATAAGAGAGAGAGAGATCAAATCAAATCAAATCAAATGTTATTTTACGAGGGTTGTGGCATAAGCAATATAAACGAGCTTCTTTTCAACCAGCCCTCGCCCAGAGAGGGACTATTCTAATCTTCAATACATATATATACAAACGTAAAACAATTACAAAAGATAAGCATGACAGTAAAAAATCAAAAAAATCAAAAGGCAGAAAAACTATTCACAGGACTATATATGTTACAGTCAAATCGGGAAATCAGGTATTTCACGAGAATGTCTGAAAGTTTAGGCATTCATGGTAAATACCTGGTTTGATCAGGCAATTCCGGAAATGACTGAATTTTTTTAGGCACTATCAGGAAATGACTAAAAACTACTTGTGCAAATTTCCCGTTTTGCCTGACTGTTAGGCAAAACGGGTTGTTCTGAGACCTTGTCTGTTTTTACCTCGCCTGCCTTGAGCATGAATTTCTCTTATAGCACATTGTCTATTCATCGTTTTCCCCATTTCACTGAGTTCGGAGTGATTGCAGTTTGTTTTTTACGGGTGCAGGTCACTACCGCGAGTGTAACACTATCGCGTGTGTAAGACTACGAGCACGAATTTATTGTGATTTTCTTGTAAAGTTCGGAGTGATTGGAGTTTGTTTTTACATAGCCGGCCTTGAGCACGAATTTATTGTGAGTTTCTCGTATAGCACATTGTCTTTTTTTCCCCCCCTTTTCGCTGAGTTTGGATTGATTGGAGTTCACTTTCAGTATAATGCTAGTTCCATTGTGACGTTGCTCTCAATGTTGAGGGTAGCAATGGAGGAAACAGAATTGGTAGAAGACCGATTTAATCGGTTAATCTTTCAAAAGTACGCCAAAAATGGAAAACACTTGATGCCAAAGTCCAAATATTTTCAAATACTTGAAGAGATGATGGAAAACGGAAGTCGGAAAACTCCACGTCAGTACAAGCTGTTTTCGAAGTAAGTAGACTCCTCTCTCTCTCTCTCGTTCCTCCCTCTCTCTCAAACCTGTCTTTCTGTCTGTCTCTGTCTCTCTCTGTCACTTCTCTCTGTCACTGTTTGTCTCGACGTATGTATCTCTCTCTCTGTGACTCTCTTTCTCTCTCTCTCTCTCTGTCTCTCTCTGCGCACATGTCCCATACTTTTGTCCCACACTTCTCTCTAACACACACACACACACACACACACACACACACACACACACACACACACACACACACACACACACACACACACGCACACGCACACACGCGCAGACACAGATAATAAAATAGTGATCTCTTGATTTTGAATCAGGTATGAAATTGTATCACTTCTCTCTAACACACACACACACACACACACACACACACACACACACACACACACACACACACACACAGACACACACACACACACACACACACATACACACACGCGCGCACACACGCGCACACACGCGCAGACACAGACAATAAAATAGTGATCTCTTGATTTTGAATCAGGTATGAAATTTTATCACTTCTCTCTAACATACACACACACACACACACACAGCAATACCTTCCTGATGGAAAAGAGGCATGAAACCAATTACGACCCCAGCCATTCAAAGTTTTATAGTAGGCTTCTGTGCTGAAATGCTTTCTGACTCACCAGAAACACAGATTGTGAGCGGTAGGCATTCTCCGATAATGCCTGGCAGCCTATTTCAGTCAATCACCGATAGTGCCTAAACAATTTCAGTCATTTCCGGATTTGCCTGATCAAACCAGGTATTTACGTGAATGCCTAAACTTTCAGGCATTCTCGTGAAATACCTGATTTCCCGATTTGACTGTAACATATACACGTTGTAGGCTATACATACATTCTTGCGTTATGAAACACTGATGCTTTATGGACAGATATGATCAATATGAAAATAATCAGAACGAAGTCTTCCATCACTGTGACTTTTCGTAATTTGACATTAAATGTAATGAGAGGTGTTTTTTGAAAGTATTGATACTTGTTGGGACTCGAACTGATTCCGGGAGAGAATTCCACAAAACGCTGCCAGAATAAGCTAAACTTGATTTAAAGAGATCTATCCGCGGAATGGGGACGTTGAATTTTCGGCTTGGTTTGGCTTTAAATTTTGCAATGAAAGCACGTGGTGCATGGCCGGAAAGGATTTTGTGAAGGAGCACTCCTTTATTTGATTTAAATCTTTCTTTTAATGGCAAAATCTTAAGTTTTTTTTTTTATAATCGTCGAAAACAAGACTGGATTGTTTTAATAGAACTGATTTTAGTGCTCGTCTGTGTAGACTATAGTTACAGTGGTTTTAGAATATTTGCACTGGCTGAGTCCCAGATGGTCGAACAATAATCCGTGATGGTTTGTATGTATGCATTATAAAATAATAACCTTGAGTGTGGATCAAGAAAATGTTTTATTCTGTTCAACAAATATATTTTCCTCGACATGGTTTTACACAACGATCTAACATGATGGGTCCAAGATAAATTATTATCGATATTTACTCCCAAAACTTTGTGATCTCCTACTTCCGCTATTGCATCGTTGCCAATTAATAACGAATGAGGATTATTCTTGATGTTTTGTCTTTTTTGCCTTGTTGTAATTAACATGTATTTGATCTTATGGGGGTGAAGACTCATGTGGTTATATTCCGTCCAATTAATGAGATCATCTACACTGTTCTGCAATGATAAATAAACTTTGTCTAATTTTTTATCAGAAGTGTGTATGGTCGTATCATCAGCAAATAGTTCACAATCATCATTAACACTAAAAGGAAGATCGTTAATATGTACAGAGAGAAAAGAAGTGGCCCAAGGACAGAACCTTGGGGGACTCCATATTACACAGGTCTTTTACTTGACATAGTGGAATTCACGCAGACGGATTGCTCTCGTCCGGCTAAGAAAGATGAGAGGAGGCATAAAGTTCATTATTATTAATGTTGCTAAGCAAGTTTTCAAGAAGGTTTATTAATGATGTGTGGCACGAATGATTTTCTCTGAAGCCTGACTGATTTGAATGAATAAGGTCGTATTTCTTCAAATGTGCGGCCAAGTGTGTATATATGTGTTTTTCAAGTGGTTTGAATAAAACAGGAAGAATCGAGATTGGTCTGTAATTGGCGGGGTCAGAAGAATTACCTGATTTGAATAGCGGGATTACTTTTGCCTCCTTTAATTTGGCGGGAAAGTCAGATTTGTCCAGGCACAAGTTGTAAACGTATGTCAGAGATTGTGCAATAAAAGGGGCAGACAACTTCAAAATTTTCCCATCAAGATTATCTAGACCATGAGTACCAGATTGTTTTAAGCATATCAGATAATGGAAGACTTCGCTCACAGATAACAGGGGAATGTCTAAATTATGTGTAATATTTTTTGAAACACAAAACTGTTGAATGAGAGAGAGAGAGAGAGAGAGAGAGAGAGAGAGAGAGAGAGAGGAAGAGAGGAAGAGAGGAAGAGAGAGAGAGAGAGAGAGAGACAGAGACAGAGACAGAGACAGAGACAGAGACAGAGACAGAGAGACAGAGAGACAGAGAGACAGAGAGACAGAGAGACAGAGAGACAGAGAGACAGAGAGACAGAGAGACAGAGAGACAGAGAGACAGAGAGACATAGAGAGAGAGAGGGGTGATACATGAGAAAGAAACCATGAAGTCAATTCTTTATGATAGTGAGGAAGCAAAAAGCAATATAATAGATAGCGTGTTGGATATTACAGTCATCGATCACTGACATTAATCAAAACTTCATAAAATGCCAAAGGCAAGCGTAATATTACATGATTGTTGGTGCATTCAGGGGACACATACACACACACACGTACACGTACACACACACACACGCACGCATGCACGCACACGCACGCACACACGCACACACAAACAGACACACGCACACACACACACACACACACACACACACACACACACACACACGCGCGGGCGTGCGCGCGCGCGCACACACACATTTATATACACACACACACACACACACACAGACACACACACACACACACACACACACACACACACACACACACACACACACACACACACACACACACACACACACCATTTGAGACAGTTCAATGTAGTCGAAGCATCGCCTGCGGATTAATGACGGTGGTGTTAATCTATCTCCATGATTTTTACAGGTCTGTATGCAATTTGTGCAAACCATCGTTGGTTGCTGTTTTTCAATAACCTCGATCATTGGCATTGCTACAAGGAGTGATGCCTCTATGTCGCAAGGTCATGTTTGTATGGAGTGCGGTTTTTTTGTGGTTTTTTTGTCAAGCACTGTTGGGGAGTGAAGTTGTGTACCAAGTACGAAATCCCGTACATATTTCTGTTACGGAATGAAGACATTTTTCACGAATCTTGATCATTTGTAAAATATGAGACGATTTAAAAAAAAAAACCACGAATATAAAATGTGAATTGAGGCCGCAAAGTAATCCATCATTTGTGATGGGTTCGAAAGTGGGGGAACGCCAAATCTGACTTTTTACCTGGTCAAATCTACCGGTATCTTAGAACTCGACTGGGTTTCTCTGCCAATCATATTTAAAAATTACCCGACAGATTGCGGAACAATACCAGTAGATTCTACCGTGTAAAAATTCATTTTTGGCCTTCCATAAAGACTTTTTGCGAGAACCTTGATCACGTGTGCAGGGAGTTGATAGCTTCACAGCCAAGTGGATAATGTTGTCATGATGACTCCGCAGGCATGGACAGAAGATTCTTGTTAAGCACAGTTCGGTTTTTCCTGGCAGGGGTGACGGTTAGGACAGGGAAGAGAAAAGTCCAGAAGATTCGTGTCAAGCACTTTTCCGGATGCACTGTTTCTCAGGGGAGTAACGTTTAGGATGGGGGGGGGGGGGGGGGGAAGGGTCCAACAGATTCTTGTCTAGCACTATTCGGGGAGCACTGTTTCTCAAAGCAATAATGTTAAGGACAGCGGGGGGAGGGGGGGGGAGTCCAACAGATTCTTGTCTGGCACTGTTCGGTGAGCACTGTTTCTCAAAGCAATAACGTTAAGGACAGCGGGGGGAGGGGGGGGGAGTCCAACAGATTCTTGTCTAGCACTATTCGGTGAGCACTGTTTCTCAAAGCAATAACGTTAAGGACAGCGGGGGGAGGGGGGGGAGTCCAACAGATTCTTGTCTAGCACTATTCGGTGAGCACTGTTTCTCAAAGCAATAACGTTAAGGACAGCGGGGGGAGGGGGGGGGGGAGTCCAACAGATTCTTGTCTAGCACTATTCGGTGAGCACTGTTTCTCAAAGGAATAACGTTAAGGACAGCGGGGGGAGGGGGGGGAGTCCAACAGATTCTTGTCTAGCACTATTCGGTGAGCACTGTTTCTCAAAGCAATAACGTTAAGGACAGCGGGGGGAGGGGGGGGGGTCCAACAGATTCTTGTCTAGCACTATTCGGTGAGCACTGTTTCTCAAAGCAATAACGTTAAGGACAGCGGGGGGAGGGGGGGAGTCTAACAGATTCTTGTCTAGCACTATTCGGTGAGCACTGTTTCTCAAAGCAATAACGTTAAGGACAGCGGGGGGAGGGGGGGGGAGTCCAACAGATTCTTGTCTAGCACTATTCGGTGAGCACTGTTTCTCAAAGCAATAACGTTAAGGACAGCGGGGGGAGGGGGGGGAGTCCAACAGATTCTTGTCAAGCACTAGTCGGGGAGCACTGTTTCTCAAAGGAATAACGTTAAGGACAGCGGGGGGAGGGGGGGGGAGTCCAACAGATTCTTGTCAAGCACTATTCGGGGAGCACTGTTTCACAAAGGAATAACGTTAAGGACAGCGGGGGGAGGGGGGGGGGAGTCCAACAGATTCTTGTCAAGCAATATTCGGAGAGCACTGTTTCTCAAGGGAGTAACGTTTAAGACGGAGGGGGGGGGGGGAGTCCAACAGATTCTTGTCAAGCAATATTCGGAGAGCACTGTTTCTCAAGGGAGTAACGTTTAAGACGGGGGGGGGGGGGGGGGGAGTCCAACAGATTATTGTCAAGCACTAATCGGGGAGCACTGTTTCTCAAGGGAGTAACGTTTAGGACAGGAAGGGGGGAAATCCAGAAGATTCTTGTCAGGCATTTTTCGGAGAGCACGGCTTCCCATGGAATAACGCTTAGGACAAGGAAGGAAAAAGTCAGACAGAATCTTGTCCACCACTTTTCGGGGAGCACTGCTTTTCAAGAAAGTAACGTTAAAAACACGGATGGAAACAGTCAAACAAATTATTGTCAAGCATTTTCCTGGGATCGCTGCTCTTGACAGGAGTGACGTTTAGGACAGGGAGGGACAAAGCCCCCTCGTGGAAATAAGAAACCTGACTGCTACACACTTCAACAGGTCGTCATCCGCCGGTGACGTCAAATTAGCAAAGTCAACAAAGACCATGTCCGATGAATGTTTGTTTGACTGTTTCCATCCGTGTTTTTAACGTTACTTTCTTGAAAAGCAGTGCTCCCCGAAAAGTGGTAGACAAGAATCTGTCGGACTTTTTCCTTCCCTTCCTGAGTTCAAAATCGTATGTTTTGTAAATGTCCTGAAAAGTATTTAAAAAATGTCCACACTAATTGATAAAAGGTAAAAGACTGACTAAAAATCAGTTTTCCAAAAATCATGCTTGACTGATGATATGCGAATGTTGGTGATAAATAAAATAATGTATACTAGGACAAAGTTACACGCAAAGCGAAAGAGACTTTGACGTCATTTACTTTTGTTCGGAATTTTCCGTCTGTTCCTAGCTTGTCAGTGAAGACCTGACGTGAGTAAGCTTACCCAAAACGTCTTTGTTCTCTATTCTCATTGCAGCTGTGAAATAATCAGTCTTGTGTCTCGGTCGTGTAGGTACAGAGTTTGCTTCTGCAATCATTGTGTTCGTGTTGATGACGGCTTCATAAGACAAAATAATAAGCGAATCTATCGCGAGGAAGACGTTTATGTACAAATCACCGAACCCAACCCATTTTTTGTGTGCATTCTTCTGAAGAATAAACTGCATGTGGTTAATTTCATCCGTTTAATGCTTGTCGAAACGAGCCATAAGGCTTTAGAATAAAAGATTTCACGCATTGCTTGGCCATCTGATCAAAGATGAGGTCGCAGTTTGTAGGTTGAATCTATGAATCGGCCAGAGATAGATCTGCATTTCTGGTCAGAAACCAACATTTACACCACAGACATTCCAAACATTTATATTTATTGAGGGGGCCAGTCTGAAGAGTACTCGGGTCCAGCGCGAGCGTTTTTTTTTTTTTTATCTAGCTAGATAAATGGATGTGCATAAGCACGAGCTTAGTTTTGTGATTATATCTGCGATTTTTGTGTGTATGCCATGTATGCAGATTGTGTAGGTATATTAGTATTCATGTGTGAGTGTATGTGTATGTGTGTGTGTGTTTGTATGTATGTGTGTGTGCCTGTCTGTATGCGTGTCTGTGTGTGTGTGTGTGTGTGTGTGTGTGTGTGTGTGTGTGTGTGTGTGTGTGTGCGTGTGCGTGTGTGTGTTTGTATGTATGTGTGTGTGTGAATGTGTCTCTGTGTGTCTGTGTGTATCTGTGCATGTGCGTGGTGATAGCATGTGTGTGTGTATGCGCACGCGTATGTGCGTGCGCACGCGTGTGTTTGTTTGTGACTGCATGGATTTAAACGATGAATTTGCTTTTGTACTCCTGTTCTTTTTGTGTCTTAATGCTTGTATTTTGGTTTTGTACATGTGTATAGTAATGTCATTGTAAAGCGCTTGGAGCTTCTAGGTAAGCGCTCTATAAGTTTCCATTATTATTATTATTATTATTATTATTATTTAAGTTATTGAGACATCCCAGTGCACTAAGGGATTTATAGAGCAAATCGAGAAAATTCATTATTGAACGAAGCGCATAGCGCTGAGTTCAATAATTATTTTCGAGATTTGCTCTATAAATCCCTTAGTGCACTGGGATTGTTTCAATAACGATATTGTCAGTACCGCCATAGAAAAAAGAAGATTCCAAACGCACACTTTGCTACGCGCATTTGAATAGGTATAACTGTGTGGTCAGGTCGTGTACAGTAAGATCTACTTTTGTGTGGGCCGGTGTCTCAAGTGTGTCGTGCTTTCGTCACACGCATTTTAATTTCTGTTGGTAAATTCCAGTGTAGTGTTAAAGCTGAACAGTGATGATCTTTCAGAGAGACCTCATT
>NC_090258.1:16046155-16056155 GCF_037325665.1 Littorina saxatilis
ACAATATTTTTCATCCTTATCAATCAGGTTTTTGTCCTAAACATTCATGTCATACTGCCCTTACCCGGCTCTGTGATACCTGGCTAAAAGCAATAAACAATCGTGATATGGTTGGAGCGGTATTCCTTGATCTCAGGAAAGCATTTGACTTAGTTGATCACGCTATTTTGTTAGACAAATTACTTATATACCTGCAAAATAGCTCATCTGTGTCCTTTTTTTTTTTTTACATCATATCTGTCAGATAGGAAACAAGCAGTCTACCTAAACGGTTCATATTCATCACAAGGCACTGTATAATGTGGAGTCCCACAAGGTTCTATCCTTGGTCCCTTACTGTTTGGACTATACATTAATGATTTACCATTACACCTCAAACAAGAAAATGCTGTACTTGATCTTTTTGCGGATGACTCAACACTTCACAGCAGTAATACAGATATAAATCTCATAAGAAAAGTACTCCAAGAAAGTATAGCAAATAGTAATGATTGGTGTAATTGTAACAGAATGGCACTGCATCCTAAGAAAACAAAAAGCATGTTAATAACCACAAGACAAAAACACCAGCGACAGCCTCTGAGCCTTGATTTTATGCATGGTACAGTTAGCATTGCTCAAGTCCATCAACACCGTGTGCTTGGAGTTGTAATTGATGATGAACTTAACTGGCGCTCTCACATTGATACAGTTTATAAACGAGTTGCTAGGAACCTTTTCTTATTTAACAAGCTGTGGTGCGTTGTTTCTGTGGATGCCCTCAAAATGTTTTTCCACGCACACTGTCTCTCTCACATTTGCTATGCATCTACTGTCTGGTGCAATGCCAGTGATGTTCATATTAAGAAAATAAACACTTCACAAGAGAGGTGTACATTTATTAAACCGAGATCCCAATATGACTACTCAAGAAAAATACACTCAACTGAACATTCTTCCGCTACAACAGCAGTTCTTTTTAAATGCTAGTGTTTTCATGTTCAAAATGTACAACCATGAAACACCTTTATATATCCAAGACCTGTTTGAGCGTCCTCCTGGTAGAGCGAGGCTTTTGAATTATACGCTACCGCTCCCACGCATTGATTTGTATAAATCTAGTTTATCCTACTGGGGATCGCTTGTGTGGAATTTACTTCCAATGTACTGTTAAACATGTCAAACCCTTTCGTCTTTTAAAAAAAAATGTCAAAAATAATTCTATCCCTACACTTTAAAATCATAACTGTTACTGCATCACATCTTAATCATCATTTTATTGATCCATGAACCACGTTATCATAGCTAGTGTTTTTGTTAGTTTTAACCTGATAACAAATTCTTAGTTGATTAGTTATTCGTTTGGCTGTTTAAAACATGTTATCTATATCTATATACGGCTTGTGTGTGTCTGTGTGTGTGTGTGTGTGTGTGTGTGTATGTTCGCTATGCACGGCCAAAGTTCTCGATGAATCTGCTTCAAATTTGGTGGGCATATTCAGATAGACCCCGGACACAATCTGCTCGATGAAAATTTTCAACACATGCTCTCAGCGCGCAGCGCTGAACCGATTTTGGTTTTTATGGTTTTTCTGTACATCCATTCCCAGTAACTCTTCCTTATCTTCTCCAGTGTTTTGCGCGTTTATCTCCCTTCCTTCGTGTGGCGTCAATCGCGTACGGTGCGCCACTCACCCGGCGAAGCCGGCGTACGGTGCGCCACTCACGGCTCTACTTCTTCGGGTAATCATCTAGTATAAATATATAATTGTAATGTATTATGTCATGTATGTCTAAAAGGGACAGGTTGGAAGATTAGGCATCGCCCAAAATCTTTATCCCTTTGTATTAAAGTTTTGAATCTGAATCTGAATCTGAATCTCTCTCTCTCTGTCTCTGCCTCTCTCTCTCGCTCTCTCTCTCTCTCTCTCTCTCTCTCTCTCTCTCTCTCTCTCTCTCTCTCTCTCTCTGTCGCTCTCTGTCTGTCTCTCTCTCTCTCTCTCTCTCTTTCTCGCTCTCTCTCTCTCTCTTTCTCTCTCTCTCTCTCTCTTTCTCGCTCTCTCTCTCTCGCTCTCTCTCTCTCTCTCTTTCTCGCTCTCTCTCTCTCTCACTCTCTCTTTCTCTCTCTGTCTACAGCTCTCTCTCTCTCTCTCTCTGTCTCTTTCTATCGTTCTCTCTCTCTCTCTCTCTCTCTCTCTCTCTCTCTCTCTCTCTCTCTCTCTCTCTCTCTCTCTCTCTCTCTCTCTCTCTCTCTCTCTCTCTCTCTCTCTCTCTCTCTCTCTGCTCTGCAGCAGTAGTTTTATTTTAGGTTTGTTTTATATATTGTAAATTCTTGATTGTATGGTTAAACGACTATCTGTCTCACAAACACATATTTCAACAGCGCATACATGTTTTTAATGAAGAAAATAAACGAATAAAAGCCAGAGGTATCGCACATTAAAACGTCAGTGTCCAATGTAGGTCAAGCAAATGTGCACAATTTTTGTAACAATAATGATATTCATTAAACGCCCCACATTTTGTGCCTGGCAGTCGCAAAAAAAACAACAACAACAAAACCACTATTATCTTGGGACACACACATGTACATCATGGGGCGCTCCCTGGGGTAGCCAGCGACGACTTTTGACTGGGTGATGTCCCTTCTTTTGAAATGCTAATGAATTTCTTTTGCAAAGCATCTTCGGGATGAAATTAAATACTGTGCTAAGAGCCAATTAACATCTAGTTTTTTATATCAGAGGAAATACTCTTTGAACTCAAGGACACAGCAATCTTAGTTATCAAGGTAATTTATCATGATGCCGTAATCACTTTGACAAAATGACTATTAGGCGACCAATACTTTGCCCTGAGAAGTTGAGCACTTACATTACTAATCATAATAACTTTTGAAACATTATCAAATGTAACCACAATGCAGGGTGTAACTCGACGACACATTTTGGCAGGACAGTATCATTTTAAGTCAGCAATTTGTCATAAACATCGTAAGAATAAAAGACTTAAAGATCCAATCAATTTGAGAACTTACAGGCCCAGTCTACCTCAAATGGTTTACAGAACGATTTAAATCTTCTCACGAAAAAAGCAGTTCTAACCTTATGGAACACACTTACAACAGCATTTAATATCATTAAATGACACAGTTTGTTTGAATGGCTATTTAAGCTTGCGTAAACCACACACCAGATTTCGTGCTTTATTTTACCCCTGAGCCATCGTGAACCCGTGTGATCCTCTGTTAGAGCCTGCATTATAATTGCATTCAAATGATATAACATTAACCGAGATCATAATATTACCCAATATTGACGGACTGTGTGATGATATCTTCTGCTATGGTCTGTTGAGACAGTGATATCAAAATCGAGACCGGAGGTCGAGATTATGATATCACTGGCGAAACAGACCAATAGCAGAAGATATCATCACACAGTCAGTCAATGTTAGATATATTGCTAATTCTCTAGACATTTTATATTTACTGTAAAGAAATTACAAAAGTATTTGTCTCAGTTTTGGCTGTTCCATATCCCTCCCTCTGATTATTATTTCTTTTTGTTCACTCTTTTCTTGTACTTTTCAGTATTTTAAAATGTTTTTCCTTTCAAAAAGTCTTTCGTCACTTGCTCAACTAAATTCTGGGATAATTACATTTTCATATATATTTGTTTGTTTTTAAATGTAGGTGTTTTTGTTTTTGAAGTGGGGAAGCAATAAAGAGGTCGTCGATATCAAAACTGATATCGACGGAAATGTCGTCGATATCACTTTTGCACTGAGCTCAGTTTTGCCCAATTGACCAATGGAAATCCACGTAACATATGAAATAGCAATGTTTTTTTTATTAATCATTAACTTTTGGCGCCACAGTGTCACCATACTTACTCCGCAGACAGTTTTCCGAGGGAAAAAAACAAACCTGATGGACCTTTCATGTGCAGACGGATAGCGGGACCGTGGTGGAGCTCCCACAATGAATTATATATCTCGGCTGTGTCAGATTCGCTCATTCGTCACAGATTTCTTATTCATCTTGACCGAGACACGATGTGTGCGCGCGCGTGTGTGTTCGCATTAGGCTGTCTTCTCTAACTTTGCTCTTGTTTTGACGTCACAGATATCCCTTTCAAAGAGAGAACCGAGAAAAGACGTCTTGGTTTGTGTAATCGATGTCCTTTGTCATAAAATCTCCGAAACTGTCATGGCTTTTGCCGAGAAAAATAACGGAGTACAACATGTTTGAAAGACTATATAAATGAAGAAATAGTTAGATAAATGATAGAATGAATGAAGCTACAACACACATTAATACAAGGAATTGTCGACACAATAAAATTAATACAAAACATTGAAATAATAGATAAGTAAGCATATAAACTGTGGACAGAAAGTCTTTAAAAAAAAGGAAAGAAAGAAAGTAAGTAAGCAAGAAAGAAAAAAAGAAAGGTACAAATAAACAAACCGACAACCCAAAAAGCCAACAACGAAATAAAATACGACAAATTCTGACACTTAAACATCGAATAATAACTGACCCATATTCAAATCGTACCTCAAGAAAGAAATTCTAATTTTAAAATGCGTCTCATCCGGGCAGCCGTGACAGCTAGCATTGGAAGAGGAAGTGTCCATTTTTTACATTCCGACGTTGAAGAAGCGAGCCAAGGGAGGCCATTAGGACTAGAGTGATAAGCATACTGTTTGTGTAATGCAAATGTAAACACTCAGTGTTGACTTTTTTACGTTCAATATTGCTAGGAAAGTAGCTTTTAATGCGCTCCACTGTAAACATTACTTGGAAACTGGTTCGTGCGCGTTCGCTTTGGAAAGAAATAAGATGGGTGAAAAATGGGATTGAATTGAAATGGGAGCGGCAATCGTGTGTGACGGTGTGTGTGTGTGTGTGTGTGCGACTGGAGGGTGGTTGTGTTGTGTGTGTGTGTGTGTGTGTGTGTGTGTGTGTGTGTGTGTGTAGGTGTGTGTGTGTGCGTGTGTATGTGTGTGTGTGTGTGTGTGTGTGTGTGTTTGTGTGTGTGGAAGGGTGGTGGTGGTGGAAACAGAGAGAGAGAGAGAGAGATGGAGAGAGAGAGAGGGAGAGAGAGAGAGGGAGGGAGAGAGAGAGAGAGGTGGGGAGAGAGAGAGAGAGAGAGAGAGAGAGAGAGAGAGAGAGAGAGAGAGAGAGAGAGAGAGAGAGAGAGAGACTGGCGGGCTGACTGACTAACTGATTTATTGAGTGTTGTGCCCGTAAGGTTAAAAGGTCAATGCCTTCTCTAATAACCTCTCCTTGAGGCAGTGGTGAATTAAATGTTTACCTTCGACAGTTAATGTGTTCAAGTGCTTCGTGTGTCTTTGTGTCTTGGCCAGTATTCTTGACTTTGGTATTGTGAGGTTCCCAAGACTCTGCGGCACTCTCCCTTGAAACAAGGTTTACTGTGTATAACTGGATAAAAAAAAACCTGAATAAAGCAATTAGTTTTGTTTGAATAAAGTACAAACTGTGACTAATTTGAACCCGGCAGTAAGGATATAATTTGTGTATAGTATCACCGAAAAAGTCCGTATGTATGTGCCCATGCACGCCTGTCTGGTCTTAACTAGTCTAAGTCTCGTGACCAAGTTGACTTTCAATTTTTAGGTTGAAGGGATGTTGACTACGGAGCAATGACTTCGGCCTCAAACATGTATTTTGTGCTTGCAATTGAAAGAAGAAACTGAAACTGATGCAATGCAAATTCTTTAGACCACGTTTGGAACCGGACGAAATGATGGCTGGACATTAATGTTAACCCGTGATTTGTAAAAATGTAAAAATATTTTACAAATCACGTCGAACCTAAAACCGCGATTTGTAAAAATGTAAAAATGGAAAAATATCGCATTCCACAAAGTAATGCATGCCTTTTATTATTATTATTTTTCTTGTTTAGAGCCTCTACGCTGAGTGGGGGGGGGGGGGGGGTGGTTTTAGTTCCACATCCCATTTTGGTGCAATCCCATTTTGCCCCATCCCATTTTCGCGACATTTCACAAGCCAAACGTCATTTTACTAACATGTCATAACAATAGCGCGACATCCCATTTTGACACCATATCCCATTTGGCCGCCATGCCGTTTTACCGCATTCCATTTCGCCCCCATCCCATTGTCGCGACATTTCACAAGCCAAGCGTCATTTTACTACCGTGTCATAACAATTGCGCGACATCCCATTTTGACACCATTCCATTTGGCCGCCATCCCATTTTTTGTTTATTCTTCTTGCCAAGCCTCACTATACTACTATACTGCGTTATTCAACTAGGAAGACATTCCGTTTTCGCCAAATCCCAATTTTACCACAATCCAAAATGTCGCGAAATAGGGATGGCGGCGAAATGGGATGACGGCAAAACGGCATGGCGACAAAATGGAATGTGGCGCTAGTGGTATGACACGGTGGTAAAATGACACTTGGCCTGTGAAATGTCGCGAAAATGGGATGGGGGCAAAATGGGATAACGGCGAAACGGGATTGCGCCAAAATGGGATGTGGAGCTAATGGTACATGACATGGTGGTAACATGACACTTGGCCTGTAAAATGTCGCGAAAATGGGATGGGGGCGAAATGGGCTAACGGCGAAACGGGATTGCGCCAAAATGGGATGTGGAGCTAATGGTACAAGATATGGTGGTAAAATGACACTTGGCCTGAGAAATGTCGCCAAAATGGGATGGGGGCGAATTGGGATAACGGCGAAACGGGACTAATAGATCCCTTGCCTTTGGGGTAGTGCGACTCTGTCACTGCTAGCTTTCCACTGGGAGGAAGCGACCGGAATTTCCCAACGATGGGACATCCTAGTAATGAAAAAAAAAAAAAATCTTAAAATTAACAGAGTCGCGCTACCCCAAAAGTCAAGGGATTTCGTTTTTGTCCCTTGACTTTGGAGATGACAAGAAAATATCGGGCGCAAAAACGTGATTTGTAAAAATTGTTACAAATCACGGGGCGCGCCCCGCGATTTGTAAAAAATTGTTACAAATCGCGAGGCGCGCGGGGCGCGCCCCGTGATTTGTAACAATTTTTACATTTTTACAAATCACGGGTTAACAACATTAATTATAATGGTGGTGTTGTTGTTGTTGTTGTTGTTTGTGCTGTTGTTGTTGTTGTTATTGTTGTTATTGTTATTGTTATTGTTATTGTTATTGTTGTTGTTGTTGTTGGTGGTGGGGTGGTGGTGGTGGTGTTGTTTGTGCTGTCGTTGGTGTTGTTAGTGTTGTTGTTGTTGTTATTGTTGTTGTTGTTGTAGTTGTTGTTGTTGTTGTTGTTATTATTGTTGTTGTTGTTATTGTTGTTTTTATTGTTGTTGTTGTTGTTGGTGTTGTTGTTGTTGTTGTTGTTTTTGACATCAGTAAAAGAAAGTCGCGGAGTTCAGACATATTCCAAGATGCAACCGTGGGCAAAAAGGAAAGAGAGAATGCCTTATGTCCTACAGGCTAAATATTTTGCCTCTTAAGGACAAGATATGGGTATATATGATTCGAGTTTTTACGCCCTCACGGCTTTTGACGAGATACGCAAGTGTATGCGTGTTTAGGTGGTATCAGCCATCTGCACTTATGGCAGCTAGAATGACCCAGGTATTTTACGTGCCATTGATGTGACACGGGGGTGGGACATGGCTTCCGTCTCTGGGTCTGCACATAACGTTGACCCGTGCCCGTCCCGGCCCAAATTCGAACCTGCTTTTATGGCTCATGGAAACGTAAGCGTTGTTGGACAGTGTAACCTTCAGTCTTTGTCTCACAGAATATGTCTTCAACATAGTTTAACTTCATTGTCCACAAAGCTTTGCACTGTAAGATTTCGTTGCGTCCACCGAGAAGGCTCTAGCTCCTCCTCTAAACAAAATGACAGGCGAGGAAAGGGAGTTAATTGTCTTCACCGTTCGCCAGCGAGAAACCGTTACTTGCCGAAATGACCGCAGGCAAGGTGGGTGATGGTCAAGCAGCAAAAAACGACTCGCCGCCTCCCGAACGACGGCCAGTGAATCCTTTGAACTGTGCGATGATTAAAACGTTGTTGTTTCTTTAGTAAATCGTCCTGGTCCAGGCAATGGTGGTATGAAAATGATCATGAAAATGCTTTCTCTCTCTCTCTCTCTCTCTCTCTCTCTCTCTCTCTCTCTCTCTCTCTCTCTCTCTCTCTCTCTCTCTCTCTCTCTCTCTCTCTCTCTCTCTCTCTCTCTCTCTCTCTCTCTCTCTCTCTCTCTGTGTCAGTCTCTGTCTTTCTCTGTTTCTCTGACTCTCTGTGTCTGTGTCTCTGTCTCTGTCTTTGTGTGTGTGTCTCTCTCTTTCTCTCTCTCTCTCTCTCTCTCTCTCTCTCTCTCTCTCTCTCTCTCTCCTCTCTCTCTTACACTATGTGCGTATGTGTGTGTGTGTGTGTGGGGGTATTGTATGTGTGTGTGTGTGTGTGTGGGGATATTGTATGTGTGTGTGTGTGTGTGTGTGTGTGTGTGTGTGTGTGTGTGTGTGTGTGTGTATGTGTGTTTGTGTCCGTGGCTGTGTGTCTGTATGTGTGAGTCTTAGTTGTTTGGTTGTTGTTGTTGTAGTAAAACTGTTGTTGCTGTTTAACTTCTCTTCAAACGACAATGCTATGCGGTAATTTCTGTCTTTATTGTACCCCCCCCCCCCCCACCACCACCACCTGCCTGCAGCCATCAACGCAGCAAACGACGTTGTCCGATGGTCCGAAAACAACAAGCGCTTGACCAGACACGAAAGTTGTGTCCCAAAATTAAATTATCGCAAGGACGGTAGCAGGGAGAAGCAAGCGCCTTTCGCAACCAGAGAGGTGTTTTGAGCGTCATCGGATGGAAGAGTCATCTCTTTCGGTGACGGTTGAACGCCTCGACACACTAGTAAGGGTCAGTTCAGGTCGGGTGTTGTGTCAACCGAACAATTAATATATTATAGTGTTTATTTTCCGATCACCGCGCGACCTCAACAACACCACCTGCAAAAACGTAAAGTGTTCATCTTCCTATCACCGCGTGACCTCAACAACACCACCTGCAAAAACGTAAAGTGTTCATCTTCCGATCACCGCGCGACCTCAACAACACCACCTGCAAAAACTAAAAGTGTTCATCTTCTGATCACCGCGTGACCTCAACAACACCACCTGCAAAAACTAAAAGTGTTCATCTTCCGATCACCGCGTGACCTCAACAACACCACCTGCAAAAACTAAAAGTGTTCATCTTCCGATCACCGCGTGACCTCAACAACACCACCTGCAAAAACTAAAAGTGTTCATCTTCCGATCACCGCGTGACCTCAACAACACCACCTGCAAAAACTAAAAGTGTTCATCTTCCGATCACCGCGCGACCTCAACAACACCACCTGCAAAAACTAAAAGTGTTCATCTTCCGATCACCATTAGACCTCAACAACACCACCTGCAAAAACGTATAGTGTTCATCTTCCGATCACCACTAGACCTCAACAACACCACCTGCAAAAAAGTATAGTGTTCATCTTCCGATCACCACTAGACCTCAACAACACTCCCCAGCCCTCTCCAACTCACCACAGTCGACAAAGAAGTTTATTCTCTTTCAAGCGAGAAGTTTCAGCAGTTTAAGAAATGTTCACCCACATCCACATGGGGGCTCTGAAAACTGCCCTCCCATATTCTGATTAAACGGTTGGAAATGTGACCTTGACTTCGAGCCGTAAATAACAAAAAAATTGTCATGCGGAAAGCATGTTGATTTATCAGTTCATTCTGTTCTATACTAGTATAGAGTGAAATAGACGGTTGAAATGTTATTACACCGGCTGCGTATTTAACTGTCTTCACTCCGCCATAAACAACTTTTTTGAATGCAGATATTTTGAATCCATCATGCTTGTAGTAAAAAAATAAAAAACAAGTCGCGTAAGGCGAAATTACTACATTTAGTCAAGCTGTGGAACTCACAGAATGAAACTGAACGTAGTCCGCCGCTAGTGCAAAAGG
>NC_090258.1:16064755-16077255 GCF_037325665.1 Littorina saxatilis
CGTCTTTCCTGATCGAAAGGGGGTGTATTGTTGATAATTGTAAATAATAGACTCTGCATTTTAATGGTCAAATGGCGATTTCGGTATAAAAATGTAGACAAGGACCTTTAAAGTTGTCATTAAAATCTAAAAATATATACATATGTCATGTTTACTCTTAAAATGTGATCACAATTAACGAAAATAGATTAATTAGTCTTACGATTAAAATTTAAGAAATCGATCCAAAAATGATTTCATCTTATTCTTTATCGTTTCCTGATTCCAAAAACATATATGGTTAAGGGTTGTATGCAAAACAAGCTCAGAAAGTTAACACGAATACAGAAAAGCGCGCTTTCCTGCTTAGCACAATACGCTACCGCGCTATTCTGGCGTGTGCATATCACTGCGTTTTGCACGTGGGAGGTGAGCGATTTCCTTCTCGCGGGGATTGACGAAGCTGTACTGTCTTGGTGAAAAAAATACAGTGCGTTCAGTTTCATTCCGTGAGTTCGACAGCTTGACTAAATGTAGTAATTTCGCCTTACGCGACTTGTTATTTTAATTTGAAGTTCCAAGACTTTGCACAGCTTTCACTAATTGTTGCGCTATAATTCTTCCCCGTATTTATTGACAAAGACAGACAGGCAGACATACACTCTCTCTCTCTCTCTCTCTCTCTCTCTCTCTCTCTCTCTCTCTCTCTCTCTCTCTCTCTCTCTCTCTCTCTCTCAGTTGGGCAGTATGATTACCATGTTTAAAAAACAAGACACAGAAACAATTATTGAAGACTAGCAGTTAAGCCCGGCTTCGCCCGGGAGTAAGCGGAGCCCTGTAGCAATTTAAGACGCTCGCTATCCCATTATCATTAGCTTTACCTCCTTTGTTTGGATACAAAAAAAGAGTTATCTCCCTTACCTTCTAGAAATTTCCGGAACTGTCCAGTTAATTTTTCTTTCTTCATTTCTTCCCCTCATAGGAGCAATAGCGAGTCTCTAATATCACTGGCATGATGTGCTTGCTACAGGTGAACAGTAGGCACTGAACTGGTCTTGCACCATATAGGCTGTATTCAATAAATGGGAGGTCCATAATCTGAGAAAGGAAACAATGAATCAAGAAACTAAAACCCAGGTGCACATCTGCGGCACCTAGGGAGTGTACGTGCACACTATCTTGTTCCTGCCTCTTGCCATCTCAGAGGTATGGCGACCACAGACAGACAGACAGACACACACACACACAGACAGACACTGAGACATTCTCTTTCTCTTCGCCCGGGAGTAAGCGGAGCCCTGTTGCAATTTTAGACGCTCGCTATCCCATTATGATTAGCTTTACCTCCTTTATTTGGATACAAAAAAAGAGTTATCTCCCTTACCTTCTAGAAATTTCCGGAACTGTCCAGTTAATTTTTCATTCTTCATTTCTTCCCCTCATAGGAGCAATTATAGCGAGTCTCTAATATCACTGGCATGATGTGCTTGCTACAGGTGAACAGTAGGCACTGAACTGGTCTTGCACCATATAGGCTGTATTCAATAAATGGGAGGTCCATAATCTGAGAAAGGAAACAATGAATCAAGAAACTAAAACCCAGGTGCACATCTGCGGCACCTAGGGAGTGTACGTGCACACTATCTTGTTCCTGCCTCTTGCCATCTCAGAGGTATGGCGACCACAGACACACACACAGACAGACAGACACTCTCTTTTATTTAGATGTATAAATTTAGCAAAGTTTTTGTTTCAAACATTTGCATTTTTGCAGTTTTGTATTTCAGTTAAGATTGTCAATGTTAAATAATAATGAGGATTAATTGTCGATGAAGGTTTTGTTGTTGCTGTATTTATTGTTCGGTTGTATGTATATATTAGGCAGCATTGATGTGCAAGATTATTCATAGAGGAAAGCTAGGAACAAACCACTGTGTATTTTGCATACGTTCAAATATCATGTTTTCTATTTTTTCCTGTGATTCATGTGTACCCCCCCCCCCCCATTGAAAGGGGCTGTAGGCCCATATTCAATTAAACTGTGTCAGTGTGTCAGAGTCAGTCTCTCTCTCTCTCTCTCTCTCTCTCTCTCTCTCTCTCTCTCTCTCTCTCTCTCTCTCTCTCTCTGTTTGATTCGGTTATTTTTGTTTGTTTTGTGTGTTCGTTTGTTTTTGTTTGTTTGTTTGTTTGTTTGTTTATTTGTTACTTTGTTTCTTTGTTTATTTTTTTCTTTCTTTCTTTCTTTCTTTCTCCTTGTTTTTCTTCTTTCTTTCGTCTTCTTTCTTTGACCTGTATAAGACGTTCTTGAATGGAACAGTTCCTTGTACAGGGACATAACCGCTATAATAGTATCGAGACGCGGGAAAAGACACTACTTCCCTTGCTTCAAGATGTTGCGTTTACTTTCTGGTGGAGGCAAATGGATACAAAAAATAATTAAACACACACACACACACACACATACACACACACTCATACACACACACACACACACATATATACACACTCACACACACACACACACACACACACACACACACACACACACACACACACACACACATACAAAGCAAACAACATGAAGTCTGACTTTAAGAAACAAAGGAATAAAGTGACAGAATTAACACGTCAAGCAAAAGCAAATTATTTTAATAAATTAATCGAGGACAAGAAAGATATTGCAACAGTTTGGCGTGCTGTTAATAAATCGGTCTGCCCCAACCATCTCCCCTGAAGATTTTAATAACCATTTTTTGTCCCTTGCCAATAGACTAAATGAATCTGCAAAATGCGACAGTCCTGATTCTGATTTTGTAGTCTCTCTCTCAAAATTACATGATTTTTGTAATGACAAATGTAAACCAGACGATTTTTTTTACTATTCCAGACATGGCAGTGCATGAGGTAGGTAAGGCGCTAGAAGGCCTTGAAAATAAAAAAATCCATGGGTCCTGACAAGATTCCTGCTTACTTGGTCAAATTAGCTCTACCATATATTGTGGAGCCACTCACCTATGTGTATAATCTCTGCATAAAGCAAAATAATTTACCTAGTTTATTAAAGAGAGAAAAAGTAATTCCACTCTATAAAGGTGGAAATTTATCTGACCCAAATAATTTTAGACCCATTTCCTTATTACCCATTTTATCCAAACCATTGTAAAAACATATTCACAAACATTTGCTCGCGTACATAGAAAGCAGAAACCTTTTCCATCAATTTCAATCTGGTTTTCGAACAAATCACTCTTGTCACAGCGCCCTTACCACGCTATGCGACACCTGGTTGTCTGCAACAAACCGATCTGAAATCAGTGGTGCTGTGTTTCTTGACTTTAAAAAAAGCGTTTGATCTTGTTGATCATACAATTTTATTGAAGAAATTACAGTTGTATATCAGAAACAGTTCAGTGTGTAACTTTTTTGCTTCCTATTTACAGGACAGATCTCAATATACTGCCCTAAACTGTAAAATATCTACTGAGGAGACTGTGAAATGAGGGGTGCCTCAAGGGTCAGTGCTTGGGCCGATCTTGTTCTGTCTGTATATCAATGATCTGCCACTGCACATTTCTGATAAAAAATGTAAGAAGTGATTTTTTTGCTGACGATTCTTCTCTTCATTCAAATGGAAAGTCTGTTCCAGTAATAGAGTCCTCCCTTCAAACAGCTTTAAACGATGTAAATAACTGGTGTAGTGCCAATGCTATGCTTGTCCATCCAATAAAAACTAAAAGTATGGTAATTGCAACCAGACAAAAACACCAGATTTCTCCACTCAAACTAAATCTTACTATTGGTACGCAATCAATTGAACAAGTTCAACAGCATCGCGTTTTAGGGGTAATTATTGATTGTGAATTCAAGTGGCAGGCACAATTACAGCATATTTGCAAGAAAGTAGCCAAGAACGTTTTCCTCCTATCCAAGTTAAAGCAATTTACGGACAGAAGGACTCTGGAAATGTTCCACCATGCTCATGTCTATTACACATCAATTATGTTTCGACGCTCTGGGATGGCAGCAGTGATGTCCACTTGAAAAAGTTAGACTCTCTCTATCGTCGCTCGGCTAAACTCATCGTAAAGGATAATGCCCCAACAGATATGAAATTAAAAATGCTTAACTTTCTTCCACTGGAAAAGCATCTCAAGTTAAACAAAGCCATTTTCATGCATAAATTGTATTACGGTAAAGTGCCGATTTACATTACATCATTATTTAATAAAGCTACCGAGATATGGGTCGGTCAACTTGATCCCACCGATTCCACGAATTGACCTTTATAAGACCAGTCTTGCTTTTTCGGGTACATCAGTTTGGAATTCACTTCCATCATCCTTTAAGCACTTAAAGTCATTAAAAAGTTTTTAAAAATGTGTCAAAAAACACTTAATGTCTGAGTAGTTTAACGCGTTTTGATTTACCACACTTAGTATTACGCCAAAGATATGCTGTGCATTGTATATTCTGAACATATTTTTGTTGTACTATTGCTACATGTTCGATTGCTACCAGCTTGTACTTATAATTACTTGCATAGTATGCATTTGATTTTATGAATAACCACATATGTATGCTCTTCATGCCTCATCATCATCATCATCATCATCATCATCATCATCATCATCATCATCATCATCATCATCATCATCATCATCGTCATCATCGTCATCTTTATCATCACGTGCTGAAGTTTTCTGACCTCCTTTTGTTGGTAAACTTTTTAACTTTTTAATTTTTAATTTTTCAATTTTATCATTGTGTGTCTGTGCGTCCCAAGGACAGATTGTAAGAAAAGGCGTAGCCTTAAATCTTAATCCTTGTTAAATAAAGTTCAATTCAATTCAATTCTCTCTCTCTCTCTCTCTCTCTCTCTCTCTCTCTCTCTCTCTCTCTCTCTCTCTCTCTCTGGCTCTCTCTCTCTCTGTTTCTCTCTCTCTGTCTCTGTCTCTCTGTCTCTGTCTCTCTCTCTCTCTGTCTCTCTGTCTCTGTCTCTCTGTCTCTCTCTGTCTCTCTGTCTCTGTCTCTGTCTCTGTCTCTGTCTCTGTCTCTCTCTTTCTCTCTCTCTCTCTCTCTCTCTCTCTCTCTCTCTCTCTCTCTCTCTCTCTAGTAGGGACTAGCTGTAAGAAAGGACCATATGGACCTAATGCTATCATCCCTCGGTAATAAAGTTTTCGAGTTCGAGTCCGAGTTCGAGTTCGAGTTCTCTCTCTCTCTCTCTCTCTCTCTCTCTCTCTCTCTCTCTCTCTCTCTCTCTCTCTCTCTCTCTCTCTCTCTCTTTCTCTCTCTCTCTCTCTCTCTCTCTCTCTCTCTCTCTCTCTCTCTCTCTCTCTCTCTCTCGCATGGAACCTTCTCAATCTCCGTCTGTGTCTGACACTCCCCTCTTCATCCATCCCCTCCCCTCCCCACCCCCACCCCATCCCTGTCTTCTTAACCCACCCGCCCCCCACCCCAATGTTTTGTGATATAGTTACACCCTCTTACTAACGTTGTTATTCTACCACTTTCATAGTTTCCCCCACCACCCGTCCCCCCACACCCTATATAACAAACGACACTTCTCCACACGAAAACTTATAATTGGACAATAATGCTCATGGCGTTGTCATGTATACCCTTTGTATGAATACTCTCTCATATATATAATATATACTCTTTTTCAACACACTTAGCTTTTTATTCTTTTTCTTCCTTTTTTTGACAATTGACTACTTTCTTCATACCACTAATAGCCATCAAAGCGAGATAACGAACCCTGACAACCGTTAAGAATCGCTGCTTGTTAGCTTTGAATATCATTGGAAAGAAAGGACACTTATATAATATCCTTTACCGATTATTAGTTCCGGAGCTTGTTAGTTTAAATGTCAGCTAAGAAAAGAAAGCTTTTAAAGATCCCTAGACGATTGGTATTTTCGTCCTTGTGTCACATCACTATATAGAAGTCTTATCGTTTCGATGGCCACAGGCATCGACAATAAGATGAATAGCCAAAAAAAATGTGTGTTAAGATATAAAAAGGTGGAAAAGAAGAAAGCCAAAAAAGACAACAATTTGAGGGAATTGTACGTATTGCTTATTAGTTAAGTTCCTTTTGTTGTTGTGAGGATTGGATTGAAGAAGCATTTTGCGTCATTGTAAGAGGAAAGTTATGAAACTTTTTTTTCAGGATAACTGTAGATCTCTTGGTACACATGCACTTTTCCCAGATTTAAAAAATAAGGAATCAAAAACAAAGACAGACCTACATATGTCGGCGAAACTAAATTACAATTAACGTCTATCTGTCTGTATTTGTGACTGTTTTTGTTAATATTTGTGTAATTACATTTATGTAAGCTAAGCTTTTATCTGCATGACGTTTTTTTGCTATATTGCAACTGATGATTACATTTTGATTAATCATGGTTGTTTAGAACGGTCTGGCAGAGAAAAAACTGATAGAAAAAAACATCTATGATCAATTAGGTTGATTGTTCAACTAAAAAAGCAGGCAAACATATCCTCTGGGTAGAGAGAAATCATGACCTGATGAAGTTCGGTTATTTCAGTATTTTTGAAATTCAACAGATGACGTTGATTGAAGACATCGTTAACCTTCAGCTCTGCCCAGATGAGGATTCGTTCATGCACGCTACCTCCCTCTTCATGAACAAGTGTAGGAACGCTGAGCATGAGGGCGTGTTGTCTTCCATTGAGTATTTTGAAGGATCGTGGTTGAACAGCAACAACACATGGTACGAAGGGTATGCTCCAGAGTATCCATCAACCAACAATGGATTAGAGGCCATTAATCAGACTATAACGCGGCAAAATACCTTCAGAGAGAGATTGGAGCTGGCAAGATTCCTGAGCGTGGTCGAGCTTGACCTTCTGAAAAACTGGTCCGTTGAGAGAGACACGTCTCACCCGTCCTATAAAGCCATTGCAACCATGCCGGAGAGAACACTCGCTGTTTGGACGTCTGCTTACCAATGGGCCTCGTCGAATGCAGACGCCATCAAATCTGGTAACCTCATCTACGAACAGACCTCCTGTCAGCAGCTGACCAACAGAAACACCACTTTGCGAAAGCATCTTGGAACACACTGGAGGAATACATCAGCTGTCGAAATTCAGTGTGGACAGTGTTGCTGAATGCTGACAGAATGACAACTTGTAATTGCCCTAAGTTCATGAAATCCAGCATCTGCCAGCATTCACTCGGAATGGAAATCAGACTAAAAATGTGTGATGCACCAGCGGCAGCAAAAACAGTGCCGATCGGCCAAAAACGAAAACGTGGGCGCCCATCCAAAGCCAAGCCAGCGTTGATAAGGCAGTAGAGACAGTAATAGTCTCTAGTACAAGTCTTCCGAATGTCTTCTGCAAGGGCCAGGGTCCTGTAAAGCCATTGCAACCATGCCGGAGAGAACACTCGCTGTTTGGACGTCTGCTTACCAATGCAGACGCCATCAAATCTGGTAACCTCATCTATGTTGCTGTTATAGTCAGAGGCCAGGGTCAGACATGCCGATCTTTGAACTGATTATACTTATATTTTTTGTTGTTGCTCAAATTAATAATTTTTGTGATGAAAAGTGTTTTTCTTTTGTAATATAAATTTTGTGAGAATATAGTATTTTTTTGTGATGAAACATCATTTTGGTGGAGAAAAGTATTACATTTTGTGATTAATAATTTTTTATCTATATATTTTTGAATTCAGGAGAAGATGAGGAATACAATGCGATCTTTTTTACATTTAGTCAAGTTTTGACTAAATGTTTTAACGTAGAGGGGGGAATCGAGACGAGGGTGTGGTGTGTGTGTCTGTGTGTCTGTCTGTCTGTGCGTGTGTGTGTGTAGAGCGATTCAGACCAAACTACTGGACCGATCTTTATGAAATTTTACATGATAGTTCCTGGGAATGATATCCCCGGACAATTTTTTCTTTTTTTCAATAAATACCTTTGATGACGTCATATCCGGCTTTTTTTAAAAGTTGAGGCGGCACTGTCACACCCTCATTTTTCAATCAAATTGATTGAAATTTTGGCCAAGCAATCTTCGACGAAGGCCGGACTTCGGTATTGCATTTCAGCTTGGTGGCTTAAAAATTAATTAATGACTTTGGTCATTAAAAATCTGAAAATTGTAAAAAAATAAATATTGTTATAAAACGATCCAAATTTACGTTCATCTTATTCTTCATCATTTTCTGATTCCAAAAACATTACCCGCTATTACGAGCTAGTCGTGTGACAGAGAGTTTTCTTGCACACGAGACTGTAGATGTTTCACGACGGCTTTAGCCGGAGTGAAACAGCAGCAGTCGAGTGTGCAAGAACACTCTCTGTCACACGACTAGCTCGTAATGGCGATTATGTCTCACAGCTTCAACAGAGGAGAGAACAAACACGTTTTGCGTACTCACGCTTGATAAACCTAAACACAGGAGCAGCCATTGTGGAGAGATCTACTTTTTGACGAAAGTGAACGAACAACTATGAATGACGTCTCGGTATATGTGAATGACGTCACAGTCATCGTCACAGTCTGTATCTTTTGAAGCATTCCATTCTTCATGACGTCTTTCTGTGTCTGCATCCGCGAAATGTTTGTTCTTTCCGGGGTCTTTGTCATCTATGTTCAGAACTCTGTCCTTCTAGTTTCAGACTAACAGGCCTCCTGAGCGAGCCACTTTCCAAGGGAAGCTAAACTCGCGTATGGAAACAGTACTGTAGTCTGGGATGCCGTTTTCAGTATTCTCAGCGTTGAAGAATTTGTAAAGAGAAGACACGACAACAGCAGGAGAAATAAAAGTCGTGTGTGCATTTTGGGGCTTTTGGAGGGACGATTTCGAGTTTGAATCCGTTCTTGCACATGCTCCAAAGCGTGTAACATACAATCTTGCACACGTTTGCTTTAGTAGTGGCAAAGAAGGAAAGCGTGTGACATATAAATATGTTATATTCGGATTAAAAGCAAGCTCTGAAAATTAAAAATATAAAAATTATGATCAAAATTAAATTTTCGAAATCAATTAATTAAAAACACTTTCATCTTAATCCTTGTCGGTTCCTGATTCCAAAAACATATAGATATGATATGTTTGGATTAAAAACACGCACAGAAAGTTAAAACGAAGAGAGGTACAGAAAAGCGTGCTATCCTTCTCAGCGCAACTACTACCCCGCTCTTCTTGTCAATTTCACTGCCTTTGCCACGAGCGGTGGACTGACGATGCTACGAGTATACGGTCTTGCTGAAAAATTGCATTGCGTTCAGTTTCATTCTGTGAGTTCGACAGCTTTACTAAATGTTGTATTTTCGCCTTACGCGACTTGTTTTATTGTGTAACTGAATGGAAAAAGAAGCAGAAGAAGAAGAAGAAGAAGAAAAAGAAGAAGAAGAAGACGACGAAATACGGTCACACATACACATACTGTTCTTTTTTCATCTCTAAATGGCATGACTCCCACTCGCCGGCATAAAACGACATTATTCTGTTGTGTCTAGCATGCATAGTTTCAGTATTGCTACGTCTGATCAACCCCACCCCCCACCACACCCCCCTCCCCCACCCCACCCCATGTCACCGTTCAATCCTCGACCCTTACCAAACCGCAACGAAAGTAAACAATGTGTAACTAGGAAGACACAATGATCAGTCGTTTTATCTAAGCTCTACCCCCTCCCCCACCCTCTCACTGCCCTGCATGTACTGACGAAATACATGAAGAAATACATGAATCCTAAACGTCGATGCCTAATGAAAATCGGGGATCAAAGCTAGCCTGCAGGGTGTGTGGGTAAACATTCTGACTTCCATCAAACTGATTAGTTGCTGCTTTCGGACGCCAGGATTTTGGTTTTCGTGGAAAAATAAGGCCGAGTTTGCGTTGTTTCTCTTTTTTTTTCTCTCCATCTGTGGCTCAGTTTCTATATCTGGATGGTGACTGGCCGGTTCTGGAAGGTTAACTGACTCTCCTGTCCAGCTGTTTGTGTGTGTGTGTGTGTGTGTGTGTGTGTGTGTGTGTGTGTGTGTGTGTGTGTGTGTGTCTCTCTCTCTCTCTCTCTCTTTTATTTATTTGTGCGGATGTCTTGTGTTTGTTTGTTTGTTTATGTGTTTCTTTGGTTGCTTTGATGTTTGAGTCTTTTTTGAATTGTTTGTTTGTTGTTGTTTTGTATTGTTATTTTAACATTTATAAAACGTATTATCATTAGATTAGTCCCTCCCATGGGCGAGGGCTGGATGTAAAAAAGCGCTTGTTTGCTTATACTATTACCCTCTATAATAAAGAATATGTCTTGTCTTGTCTTCTCTCTCTCTATCTCTCTCTCTCTCTCTCTCTCTCTCTCTCTCTCTCTCTCTCTCTCTCTCTCTCTCTCTCTCTCTCTCTCTCTCTCTCTCTCTCTCTCTCTCTCTCTCTCTCTCTCTCTCTCTCTCTCTCTGACCCTGCCGGTCTGCTTAACCCCTTTTGTCTGTGTGCCTGCATGTTTCTTCAGTGGGGAGTTTGTTCTGTTCGTATCTGTTTTCGTTGTTGCTTATGTTGCTGTTGTTTTCTGTGGTTGTTTGTATTACCGTTACTTTATTTTTCTAACTTATTTATTTGTTTTGTTTTTAATTTAACGTGTTCCACTTGTCAAGAATGACCTTCACGTCTTAGAGCTGCACTCAGTAGCTTTCAATTGTGTTTTTAGTATTTTACATTTTTCTTTTCTTTTGCTGTTGTATCTTTTTCCCACACTGAATGTTCTGAGCATTTTTCTTCAGATTACATTTACGTCTCTTTTGTTTTTTGCAGCTCAGCACTTAAAACTCGACAGAGAATAATCCTTCCGTCTCGGCAGAGCTGCACTTAGTAAAAGGCAATATTCTCTCCATCTCCCCCCCCCCCTTTCTTTTCAAAGGGGTAAGGGGACATGCAGATACAAAATGAATGGAGGTTGCGTGTGTGTGTGTGTGTGTGTGTGTGTGTGTGTGTGTGTGTGTGTGTGTGTGTGTGTGTGTGTGGATTTGTATTCAGTTGGCCGCTGTCAGCGTGAGTTCGATCCCAGGTTCGGCGGAAATTTATTTCACAGAGTCAACTACACTACATTGGGTGTTTATTTTATTTTATTTACGAGGATTTATATCGCGCACGTATCTCACCACACAAGGCGACTCAAGGCGCATGTTACCTATTAATGCCGTGTGAGATGGAATTTTTTACACAATATATCACGCATTCACATCGGCCAGTAGATCGACTGCCTTTAGGCGCTGCATCCACCTTTCACGGCCTATTATTCCAGGTCACACGGGTATTTTGGTGGACATTTTTATCTACGCCTATACAATTTTGCCAGGAAAGACCCTTTTGTCACGTTAAAGATCCCACGATTGACAAAAGGGTCTTTCCTGGCAAAATTGCTTAGGCACAGGTAATAATTGTCTACCTATACCCGTGTGACTTGGAAAAATAGACCGTGAAAGGTAAATATGCGCCGAAATGGGTGCAGTCTACTGGCCGTATAAAATTTCATCTCACACGGCATCACTGCAGAGCGCCTAGAACTGTACCCACGGAATATGCGCGATATAAGACTCATTGATTGATTGATTGATTGATTGTGTGTGAAGAACATTATTGAGAGCGTGGATTCTGGACATATACATGAGATTGTTATTGACGAAATTCAAAGATACGTGGACATCTCATGAGTATATGTACAACCAACGGCATGCCCCCTCCCCCGCCACACACACACACACACACACACACACACACACACATGACTGTCTCTGGCCTGTGTACGTTTGTCAAGAGAGAGCGAGAGAGATCTTTCCATGTCTCTGATACTAAAAGGCAGAGTGCAGCTCACAGCCTTCGTTTTGCGTTTTTGTTGCAGCTGAGTGCATTTACAGTTTAAAAATCCTCCTATGGTAGTAAAAGAAACCCAAAACTACCCAACGACGACATCTGTGAAGCTCGACAGTTTCTTGTTCACGCGAGTGCATAAATTAACCTAGTTATTACGTGGTGTTTGGTCGGAGTTCGATTCAACTGAGTGATTCCGGCCTTCATTTTGTTTTACACAAACTCATGATGACGTCTGACATAGTTTACTAGTGACGTGTCTTTTTGTGCATGATGTGGTGATCTACCTGATCTAAATTTAGATCCAAAAATAGGTCAAGACCAGCCGGGTCCGAGTACAAAATTAATTCGTAAAAAATCGCAGTTCTTGACTCTTTGGGTGCAAGTCAATGAAACTTGGTAGTTGTTCTAACGGATAGCTGCCTGAGGTATGACTAAAAGCCCCAGGGGCTCCGTGCACCTGGATTTGACAAGTTCAGTACCTTTAAGGCATCTTCGCACATTTCATGTGGTGAATCAAAAGGAATGTCACAGTTTCTGCTGGTCCTTCGGACAGGTGTTCGTGTCTCTATCCCTGTGTTTTTTCAAACTGCAGTGTCCCTTACGGCGCACACTGTCACTGACTGTAGTGGAGAATGTTTGGGCACGCTAGTCATCACCTATGATAACGCC